>NW_015177087.1:76776-101636 GCF_001447785.1 Gekko japonicus | reverse complement strand
GGAGGGAGGGAGGGAGGGAGGGAGGGAGGGCTGACCATAGCAGAGCCTCACATTCTATATTTCATCTGTATAAAGTTGTTCCTGAACATCACCAGTTTACTCCCCCACACCATCATAACCCCTTTTCATGTTGTATTCAATCTCTGTTCTCCTCTTTGGCATTAATGACAGAACAAAGTTGTAATCAGGTTTTACCAAGGCAGGGGAGTAGGGACCTCACGAACAGTATCCCAACTTCCTTCAGGGGTGACAAGTGGCCATAGTGCCGAGCACTTCCAGGCCAGTAAGAAACCATTGCTTTGGCCTCTTTCACAGGTGTGCCTGATGTTGTGGTAGGGAAGTGTGGTGTGGGCAGATAGTCCTCAATTAATCCCAGAAACAACATATGGTACCATTATGAGGAAAGTGGAACTGGTCTACATGAGGGTTTTCCAGCCAAAAATACTTTCATGCCTGCTCCTCCCACCCCAGGACATGACACAGACAACTCATCTTCCTCTCCAGCAGATCTGCTGTTCATCACGGCAGCTGCTCGTTCGGGTATCATTCCGGGCACAGCCTTTGGACTGTGAAGTCTACTTCAGGAAGAGGTTCACCTTGAAATCAAATCTATTCCCCAAAGTGTTATATTTATTGTGCTTGTATTACACCAGGATGTTTGTAATCACACAAACTCTCCCTGTCTCTCTCACACACACGCACACTCAAACAGCTGTAAAAATTAGTCCATTAAGCACAACTGTCTCAGAGTTCAAAGATTACAAGACATATTAAAAGGCTTAAAAGGGTCTTTTGTTCAGCCAGTTCTCCTGCTGGTGCATTTCAATAAAATCATCAGAGGCAAGAAGGGAGCGTTAAACCTGACAAAGGGTAAAGAAATTTCCATGGGAAATAAAATAAAAGGACTTCAGCATTCTGAGGTATCTTTGAATGCCAGTGCCAAAAGTTGCAAAATATATTGTAGATTCGGGCTGACGGGGGGGGGGTTCCATAAAATGTGAGAGGAAAAGGCCAAATTACCTTACACTTTTCTTCTTTTCCCCCCAAAATTATTTTTGTATGCACATCCTACCACTTCCTTCCGTCTGTGCATACTTACAAACATCCTATTCTCTTTGGACATCATAAAAGTGAGAATAAGTGTAAGAGAGAAAATGAAGGAAGAAAAAGGATGATTTCTTAATTTGAAATGTCATTCATTAATTTTAATTTTATTATTTCTTTATTTATTTATAGTTTCAATTTATAGAACACCCTACCCGGAATACACAATCCAGGACAGTGAACAACATAATGATAACAACATTTAAAAATGTATATATTTGATTTTTATTCCACCCTCCGCCAGAAGTGGGCTCCGGGTGGGTCACAACATTTCATTGAACATAAAGCATTAAAATTAAACAGAAAACAATTTAAATAATCTGTAGATTCTCAGATGGTGTCAAAACTTCAGATTCTAAGTTTTATCTCTGCCTCACAAGAAGGTGGAAAGAGGCAGGAAGGGAAAAGGAGAGCGGGGAGGAGGAGGAGGAGGGAGTGCCAGGAGGAGGGAGGGTGCCCCTATCGCGCCATCCTCAACCAAAGGCCTGGTGGAACATCTCTGCTTTGCAGGCTCTGTGGAACTGCATTCGGTCCTGAAGGGCATGGATGTTATTTGGCAGAGAGTTCTACCAGGTAGGAAACAGGGCAGAAAAGGCCCAGGCTCTGGTCAAGGACAGACAGACTTATTTTGGGCTGGGGATCACCAGTAGATTGTTCTCTGCAGAGCATAATGCTCTTCAGGGAACATAACAGAGGAGATGGTCCCAAAGATACACTGGTACCTGACCACTAAAGGCCTTAAAGGTCACAATACCAAAACCTAGAATCTGACTCCAGCTGATGTAGCACAGGTTAAATGTGTACTGTCGATGATGTTCTAGTCAGGCATTCTGCACCAATTGGAGTTTCCAGATCAGTCCCAAGGGTAGACCAACATAGAACAAGTTACAGTAGTCCAATATAGAGGCGACCATTGCATGGATTACTATGGCTAGGTCAGGGCAAGACAGGAAGGGAGCCAGTTACCTCACCTGACATAGTCGAAAAATGCCAGCTTGGCAACATTTGTGATATGGGCCTCCATTGATAAGGAGGCTGTCAGACTCTTGAACAAACTTACTCTCAACAACACTCTCTTGACAGTAATTAGTTTATTGAGAGATGAGGATGTATCAAGCTGAAGCCATCTTGTGTCAGAACTAACTCCTTTGGCACCAGTTCTGGAATTATACATGATTCAAACAAGACCCCCCCTCATGACCCATTCAATCAATCCATCCACACAGCCTACCTAAACCTAGTACACTCCGTTAGCCCTCCTCCCCCACCTGCTAACCTACAGTTACATTACCTATGACAGGCCGGCAGAGACAAACATTCAGAGTCGTTTCACATACTTCTCATTTGGGAGGCCTCTTACAAAGCAGCGAAGTGAAGCAGTTTCCCCCACACACACATTCTTAACATCTGCCACCCCCCAATGCCCAAATGCACAATCCAACCAGTGTGGTTTACAGGCCATGAAGATGGAACCCAAAAAACCCATGGCAAACGAGGCCCTGAGTCTGACACAGGCATCCAGAACCACACCCAGACTCTTGACAGTCTGTGCCAGTGTTAAAAGAGCACTGTCAAGAGCACTGTCACTTCATCCCCACCGGGCATCATCATGGATGCCATCCAGCAAGAGTTCAGGAATCGTGGATGGGCCAAAGGCAGAGCTGGAGGGAAGCCGTCAGAGACCAATGGATATGACAGGGCCTGTGCCTAAGATGTGGGGCCCTAGGGCACTTTGTGGCCACCTGCCCTCTCGACAAGAGCCCCAGGGATGGAGAAGTGAGTGAGCACAAGACCTTCGATAAAAAGCTCAAGTTGCAAGGGGCGCAGATGAAGCAACCCATAATGCTTCCAACAAGAGAGTGGGGAGAGTCTGATGACACCTCCTCCTGTGGAGATGAGCCCAACGTGCTGGCAGGAAAAGATTGGGACCTGCTGTGAAGGGCACAACCCAGCAGGTCCAAAGGTCCCACGTGCAAAGTTCAGTGAGAACCTCTCCCCCTTTGTTTTACATGACTGTGACTGTAATAAACCCTGAGCAGAGCACATAGATATGGGTGAGAGCCCTGTTCAACTCTGGGTGGGCCCAGGACTTAATCAGTCCAGCATTAGTCACCAAACTAGGGGTACCTGTCCAAGTATTGCCAGAACCTATAATTTTCACCCAGATGGATGGGTCCCCAATGAAGGAGAGTGACACCATAGGGAGTGACACCAATTCATTATTAACCCTGCTGCAAAATTCTCAATGGTGCTAGGCAACCCCTGGCTCCAAGATCATGCTCCATACGTTTAGTGGAGTGGAGGGGCCCTGCACTTCCCAGACCCCGATGCAAAGCTCATGGGTGGAATCCCAAGTGGGGGGAGGTGCCAGTCCCCATTCTGGAGTGTGTTTGTTTGGCACAGGGAGAGCCTGATCTCATCCCTCCTGAGTACAAAGACTTGGCTAGAGTGTTCAAAGAGGAGGGAGCAGAGGAGTTCCCCCCCACACCGAAAGTCAGACTGTGCTATAGAGATTTTGCCAGGGCACAAAATGCCCAAAGGGAAGTTGTACACAATAAGTCAAGCTGAAAAAGAGGAGCTGTGCAGGTTTATAGATAAGAACCATGCTCGGGGTTTCATCCGCCTGGCCTCCTCCCCCTTTGCTGCCCCCGTCCTCTTCTGAAAGAAGAAGGACGGTGGGCTGTGGATGTGCATAGACTACCAGGGCTTAAATGCAGTGTATCTGTCCAATGCCTACCCCCTACTGCTCAATAAAGACCTCCTGGTGGAAGCTTCCCAGGGATGCATGTTCACCAAACTTGACTTGCAAGATGCTTATTTCAGAGTGCACATTCGGGAGGGGGGTGAGCACAATACAGCTTTCAATACCCCGTTGGGACAGTTTGAATACCTGGTGATGCCATTTGGGTTAGCGGGGCCCCAGGGTTTTAATGAACTTAATCAGTGACATCTTGCACAAGCATTTATTCAAGGGGGCACTAGTTTATCTGGATGATATCTTGCTCTGTTCAAAAGATAAAGACTTGCATGTAAAGTTGATCAGGGAGGTGCTACAAACACTTTACAAGCACCAACTCTTTGTCAAGCTCTCCAAGTGTGAGTTTCATAAGGATGAACTGGATTTCCTGGGATATCAGATTTCAAAGAAGGGACTGGGCATGGACTCATAATAAAGTGCAGGATGTAGTGGGGTGGGAGAAAGCCAACAGGAGATGAAAAGTCTCTGGTTCGGGTTGGCTTATCTCAGAGAGATGAGGGGGTACCTGTTGCTTTTCTACAGGGAGGTGGATTGAAATTGTCCACTGAGACCATGGCTAGTGACATGGACTGCCTGACAAGGTCTCGAGATAGCAAGAGGAAGGTTGCAGGCTTAACTTGTATGGGAAATTACAGCTGTTTCTATACAAATGCTAGAAGGGTCCGAAGTAAAATCGGGGAGTTGGAGTGCTTGGTGGGATGAGGAAAATCAGTGGCACACAGTGATTCCCAGTTATATATTATATCGGAAGGATGGGGGGAAAGGGTTGGAGGTGGGGTGGCTCTGTATGATAGAGAGGGTATAAAGTCCAGAAAGATTGAGAGGCTAAGAGAATTGGATTCGCTTCTATGGGTTGAAATGGGGGGGGCCAAAAGGAAACTTAACACTGAGAGTTGGTTATCGCCCACCAGATCAAAAGATAGAGGAGGATTATAAAATGATGAATGAATTAAAGATAGCAGCTAGACAAAAACACTGTGTCGTAATAGGTGATTTTAACTACCCACACATTGATTGGGTCAATATGTGTTCTAGTCGAGAAAAAGAGATTGAGTTTCTAGACACTCTAAATGACTGTGCTATGGAGCAGATGGTCATGGAACCTACCAGGGGAGAGGCGATCCTTGATTTGGTCCTAAGTAACACTCAAGACCTGGTGAGAGATGTAAAAGTGATTGCACCGCTTGGGAACAGTGATCATAATGTTGTTGAGTTCAACATTTGTACAAATAGGGAATTGGCCAAAAAGACTCACACAACCACTTTTAACTTTAAAAGGGGTAATTTTTCTGATATGAGGGGACATGTGGGGAGGAAACTGAAGGGAAAAGTAGAAAGGGTCAAAACCATTGGGGAAGCTTGGAAACTGTTTAAAACTACAATTCTAGAAGCTCAAATAAAATATATTCCGCAGGTTAGGAAAGGCACAAACAGGTATAAGAAAAAGCCTACATGGTTAACAAACAAAGTAATGGAAGCTGTAAAAGGTAAAAAGGATTCCTTTAAGCGGTGGAAAGCTAGTCACAGTGAGGCTGATAAAACAGAACACAGGCTATGGCAAATAAAATGCAAGTCTGTGGTCAGGCATGCAAAAAGGGAATATGAGGAGCATATAGCAAAAAATGTAAAGACCAACAATAAAACTTTCTTCAAATACATTAGAAACAGGAAACCAGCCAGGGAGGCAGTGGGGCCCTTGGATGACCAAGGGGTAAAAGGAGTACTGAAGGATGATAGGGAAATGGCTGAGAAGCTAAATGCATTTTTTGCCTCCGTCTTCACTGTGGAAGATGAGAGGTGCTTGCCCACTCCAGAGCCGCTGAGTTCGGGAGGGGTGTTGAAAGACCTGAGTCAGATTGAGGTGACGAGAGAGGAGGTCCTAAAACTGATAAACAACTTAAAAACTGATAAATCACCAGGCCCAGATGGCATACATCCAAGAGTTCTGAAAGAACTCAATTGTGAACTTGTGGATCTCCTGACAAAAATATGTAATCTCTCCTTAAAATCAGCCTCCATTCCTGAGGACTGGAAGGTAGCTAATGTCACTCCCATCTTTAAAAAGGGTTCCAGAGGAGATCCGGGAAATTACAGGCCTGTCAGTCTGACGTCGATACCGGGTAAATTGGTGGAAACCATTATTAAGGAAAGAATTAGTAGGCACATAGATGAACAAAACCTATTGAGGCAGACTCAACATGGGTTCTGTAAGGGAAGATCTTGTCTCACTAACCTGTTAATGTTCTTTGAGGGGGTGAACAAACATGTGGACAAGGGGGATCCAATAGATATTGTTTACCTTGACTTCCAGAAAGCTTTTGATAAAGTTCCTCATCAAAGGCTCCTAAGCAAGCTCAAAAATCATGGGATAAAAGGACAAGTCCTTTTATGGATCAAAAACTGGCTAATTAATAGAAAACAGAGAGTGAGTATAAATGGGCAGTTCTCCCAGTGGAGGGGTGTAAGCAGTGGGGTACCACAGGGATCAGTACTTGGTCCACTGCTTTTTAACTTGTTCATTAATGATTTGGAGTTGGGAGTAAGCAGTGAAGTGGCTAAATTTGCGGATGATACGAAGTTGTTCAGGGTGGTGAAAACCAGTGAGGATTGTGAGGCACTCCAAAGGGATCTGTCAAAGTTGGGCGAGTGGGCGTCAACATGGCAAATGGGGTTCAATGTGGCCAAGTGCAAGGTGATGCACATTGGAGCCAAAAATCCTAACTATAAATACACGTTGATGGGGTCTGAACTGGCAGAGACAGATCAAGAGAGAGATCTTGGAGTTGTAGTAGATAACTCACTGAAAATGTCGAGACAGTGTGTGACTGCAATAAAGAAGGCCAATGCTATGCTGGGGATTATTAGGAAGGGTATTGTAAACAGATCAGCCAATATCATAATGCCGCTATATAAATCAATGGTGCGACCTCATCTGGAATACTGTGTGCAATTCTGGTCACCACACCTTAAAAAGGATATTATAGCTTTGGAAAAAGTGCAGAAAAGAGCAACTCGAATGATAAAAGGGTTGGAACACTTTCCCTATGAGGAACGGTTAAGGCGCTTAGGGCTCTTTAGCTTGGAGAAACGACGACTGAGGGGTGACATGATTGAGGTTTATAAGATTATGCATGGGAAAGAGCAGGTAGAGAAAGAGGTACTTTTCTCCCTTTCTCACAATACAAGAACCCGTGGGCACTCCATGAAATTGCTGAGCGGTCGGGTTAGAACGGATAAAAGGAAGTACTTCTTCACCCAAAGAGTGATTAACACTTGGAATTCACTGCCACAGGAAGTGGTGGCAGCTACAAGCATGGACGGCTTCAAAAGGGAATTAGATAAGCATATGGAGCAGAGGTCCATCAGTGGCTATTAGCCACAAGGTATAGATAGGGGCTCTGGGGCAAGTGATGCTCTGTCTTCTTGGTGCTTGGGGGGGTCAACAGTGGGAGGGCTTCTAACGTCCTGGCCCCACTGCTGCACCTCCTGATGGCACTGGTATTTCTGGCCACTGTGTGATACAGAGTGTTGGACTGGATGGGCCTTTGGCCTGATCCAACACTGGCGTCTCTTATGTTCTTATGTACTCCTCGAACCTGGCGACAGCTCCAATTATTCCTCGGGTTCACCAATTTCCACCGCACATTCATCCCAAACTTCACCCAGGTGGTTTTGCCCCTTACTGACTTGTTAAAAACCAAGGGGAAGGGCCCCGACAGTAGCAAGCCAAGTACCAAGCTGGACTGGATCCCGGAGTGCCAGCAGGCATTTGAAAAACTCAATGGGTTGTTTACCTCTGAGCCCATTTTAAATCATCCTGATGAAAATAAGCCTTTTGTAATACAAGTGGATGCTTCTGATGTGGCTGGGGGGGGGATGATCCTGCAACAGGGGGAGGATGGAAAGCTCCACCCCTTGGCATATGTATCTGTGAAGTTCTCCTCCACGGACCATAATTGGGCTGTTTGGGACAAGGAGGCAGCTGCCATCAAACTGGCCCTTACGACCTGGAGGTACTGGCTGGAGGGGGTGAGGGTGCCATTCAAAGTGTGGACAGACCACAAAACCCTGGAGGCATTACACATGCCCAGGCGCCTGAGCAGCAAGCAGCTCCGCTGGGCAGAGTTCTTCTCTAAATTTCAGTTTACACTCCAGCACCTCCCCAGGAAGTCAAACTCTCTGGCTGACACACTATCCCTCCCCTCCCGCAACACAACAGCCAGAGGGAGGAAGTCATAGACTCAATGTTCACACACACCCAGTTGGGGGGGGGGGCAGTGATAACTTGCAGCCGAGCGAAAGCAGAAACCCCCTGTAATGGAAAGCTTCATTTCAGAGCAAAGTTTATTTATTTATTTGTTTATTTATTTTTCGATATGTATCCCGCCCTCCCAATGGCTCAGGGTGGCTAACATGCGGCAGAGCCGAATTGAATAGATAAAATACAATAAAATAAGCAACATTTAAAACCACAATAAAACCCAAACAATAATCAAGGTGCTCTGATCTTCCTATGTAAGTCATCCAAGATGGGAAACAATAAACCCAGTTCGGTGGCGAGCTGTCTCAATAGCGTGGTCTCCCGCGACGCTGTTCTATACGCTTCTGCCAGGCGATGCTTGCACCCCATGATAGGGGCAGACAATGAAGCACTACCACGATGGTGGGATAGTGACGGCGGCGGCTCCTACTCAAAAGCCTGGCGTAAGAGCTCCATCTTACAGGCCCTGAGGAAATGCACAAGGTCCCGCAGGGCCCGGATCTACTCTGGGAGCTCGTTCCACCAGGTAGAAGCCGCCACCGAAAATGCCCTGGCCCTAGTAGGGGAAAACTTAACCTCTCGGGGGCCTGGAACTTCCAGGAGATGGAGGCTCCCTGATCGTAGTGCTCTTGGGGGAACATACGGGAAGAGGTGGTCCTTCAGGTAAGCCAGAACCCAGCCATTTAGGGCTTTAAAGGTAAGAACCAGCACTTTGAAGCAAATCCGTTATGCTATCGGCAGCCAGTGCAGCGCTTGCAGCCCGGGCTGGATATGGTCTCGCCTAGAGAGGCCCATCACCAGCCTGACCGCAGCATTCTGCACTAGCTGCAGCTTCCAGATTTGCAACAGAAGCATCCCTAAGTAGAGAGCGTTACAATAGTCAAGCCTCGAGGTGACCGTTGCATGGATCATCGGGACCAGAGTCCGACTGGCCACCCAACATCAGATAGAGCTGGGTATCATCAGCATATTGATGACACCCAAGCCCACACCTCCGGGCAATCTGGGCGAGGGGGCGCATATAGATGTTAAACAACATAGGGGACAACACAGCTCCCTGGGGCACCCCACTCTCAAGGGTTAGGGTTAGGCTGGTCCCCAATCGCCACCCTCTGTCCCCGACCTTGAAGAAAAGAGTCAAACCATTGAAGGGCAAGCCCCTGAATCCCCACATTGGCAAGGCGGTGGGCCAGCAACTGGTGGTCGACCGTGTCAAACGCAGCCGACAGATCTAACACCAGTGCGACACCGCCTCGATCCAGATGCCTACGGAGATCGTCCATCAGAGCAACCAGCACCGTCTCCGTCCCGTGGCCCGGGCGAAAGCCGGACTGGAAGGGATCGAGGATGCATAGCCAGTTGCCTGGAAAGTAGCCTGCAGCGGAGTGGTCAACATGACCAGAGTGGCAGAGAGAGTGTGTGTGATGTAATGGTTTTGGAATCTTCAGTTTTGAACTGGAGGGAGGAAAAAATGGTTGAAAGGTAGTTAAGGGCTGACTGCTGACCAGAAGAGGAAGGAGAGAAAGGGTGCTCTCGGATGGAAGGGAGAGTGTGGACCCTGTGAGCTGCTGAGGAGTTTAAGGAGAGAAACTCCTGGTGTATAACTCAGACACACACAGTGCTCCTCTATAAGAAATCCTGTTGGGGAAGTTTATACAGTTCTAGCTAGGGACCAACTGCAAGTGAAGCGGTTTAAGGAAACACTAGACTGTGGGGGAGCCTTCAATAGAACAGAGATATAAAAGAGGAAGTGTGCAGGAAGGGTGTGGTCTGGAAGAAAACTAAAAGACCTAAGAGCAGTCCAAAGTTAAAGGGAAAAAAAGAATCAAAAGAAAGCCTGAACAACTGATTGACTCCCTGTATATAACCCTGTCCCCTGGTGTTATTTTAAATAAACTTGTATTTGTGTTTAAAGTGGAGGGTGTCATAAATGTCTGTGTAGAAGAGGGTGAACCGGCAGTAGAGAGGGGGGAAGTGTGCTGAGGGGCCCCTGCAGTTACACCCCCATTGAAGTTGAAGCCTGGAATTGCAAATTTAAAACAGCTTTTACAGAGGGGGACATGGAAGACATTCAAACCGACAATTCAGTGAAACTGAGTGGGAATGGCTGTTGGTACAAGGGCGGGAGGCTGTTCATGGCTAAAACATTGAGGGGGGGAATCTTGACTTTGGGGCACAAAAATAAACTGATGGGGCATTATGGATACCTGAAAACCCTATACCTCCTTCAAAGACAATTTTGGTGGCCATGCATGAGGGCAGATACTTCCCAATACGTGGGTTCCTGCTAAACCTGCCTAATGGGGAAACGGGGGCCAGGAAAGCCCCCTGGGACCCTACAACCCCTGGAAATGCCAGAGAGACCATGGGCAGTGATTTCGATGGACTTTATACCTGAATTACCACCCAGTAAAGGTAAAACAGTGATTTGGGTGGTGGTCGGCACATTCTCCAAGCAGGCACATTTTATTCCTTGCAAAGAACTGCCCTCGGCCAAGTCACTAGCCAAGCTTTTCATGCATTCCCTCCCCCACAAGATCATTTTGTACCGAGGGTTGCAGTTCATCGCTAAGTTCTGGAAGGAACTGCTGCAGGTGTTGGGGGTGGAACAAGGTCTCAGCAGCTCCCATCACTCAGAGACGGACAGGCAAACTGAGAAGGTGAATCAAGTGGTAGAGCAATTCTTCCTGTGCTTCACCAATTACCAGCAGAACTGGGTCGACATCCTCCCTTATGCGGATTACAGTTATAATAACTCAGTGCACAGTGCCACTGGCCTCTCCCACTTTAAGGCTGTGCACGGGTATGAGGAATGGCTACCCAGGAGCCCCAACAGGGAGATTTGCAATCGTGGGGGGGGGGCTTAAAGGATCAATGGTCCTTTGTCTGCCATAGAGAAAGGAGGAGGGCAAGAGGGGTGTAAAAATCAAATGCTTTCATTTTCCTAAATGCTTTGATGTGTTGCAGAGACCTGTTGTTTTGCTTTATTTCTGTAGAGGGGTACATGCTTAGCGGGGGGGGGGCTGTAGTTGACCATTATTTCTGGTGGGCAAATGCCGTAGGGTGATTGGGTCCCGATCTTTAGGGCTTTTGCTTGAACACAATATATCTGCAATCTCTGCACTTTCACCTTCAGTCCTAACAAAGCTTGTGTTCAGTACGGTATTCTTCAATGTCTCAATAAACTAAACTTTCTTTGAAGTGAGTGGTGTTGAGAACTGATTTAATCAGGATTCTGACACTTGGGGCAGTTCTCAATGACCTGTAATACTGGGCTCTGCATCTGAGAGGGATGGGAGCCCTCCCTCATGAGAAATATCAGTATTTTTGTAGAAATATCACTATTTTTATTGTCAAATACCAGCAGTCCAGTTCCATTTTGGTTCAGTGAAGCACATCTCTTCCAGGCAGACAAGTCCTGCAGAACTCATTCCACTTCCAGGCTGGCTCAGACCCCACTTGAGATGCCACATCAGTGAAGTGTGGCAACATGAGAGGAGCTACAGGTGTGGCTTGTGCCTACAATCACCACCCAGCACCAGGGTGGGCTGCAGAGACAGGTGGGGAAGAGGGTAGTTGGGGTAATAGAATGAACTGAACCAGCCCTACATCCCCATAAGCTGTCAGTTTGGTGTAGTGGTTAGGAGCACAGACTCTAATTTGGGAGAACTGGGTTTGATTCCCCACTCCTCCACATGCAGCTGTTGGTGTGACCTTGGGTCAGTTATAAATTATTTCAGAGCTGTTCTCTCAAGGGCAGTTCTTGAGAGTGCTCTCTCAGTCCCACGTACCTCACAGGGTGTCTATTTTGGGGAGGGCAAGGGATTGTAAGCCATTCTGAGACTCCTTTGGGTAGTGAAGGGTGGGGTATAAATCCAATCTCCTTTTCTTCCTAAACAAAAAATGGAATTTTGTGCATGTTCTTTTCTAAGCTAACAATGGTGTAATTGGAAAGCACTGATAACTTCATACATATGAATGATAACTTCATCCCTAAATGTCTGCCTAGTGAAGACCCATTACATGAAGTGGACTGTAGTCGAGGAAAATGGATGCTGGGATAAAACCTGTGAGTCTTTAACATGCTATAAAACCCCTGGTCGCTACCTGGAGACCAGCAAGTCCTGGCCTTTTTCAGACTCACTGAAAAAGCAATGAGAAAACAGCCAATCTTTGCCTTTGCCTTGTGGGCTCAAAGGGTGGGGGTTCTTTTTTTTGGGGGGGGCTTATTTGTCAACCAACCAGACTGAATGTTGGCCACACATGAGTTGCATTTAAACAAACAAGTGAGATCTTAGTCTGCTTTTCTTCCAGTCTGTTTTGTTTGGCTCTCTCAATTGCCCAGAAAGGATTAAAAATTGAAGAACAACAGAAATGCAGTGACCAGCTTTATTAAATGCATATTTAAAATGGCAATTAAAAGAAAATGGTTCAGAGCTGAATACTGATTATGATGAAGTGAAATGGTAATGTGTGTTTCAGGGGTGGGAGTACATATTATTCATCACAGGCAACTGAAAAAAAGAATTGTACCCAGATTCCTTCTCTCTCTGAGGAGCACCTAATAGGATAATTAATGGGCCGGGAGATGATTGCCCTGGAGACTGCCAAAACTGGCGGGGATGGAGGAAAACCAGGCAAAGTTACCTTCAAGTGAAAGGCTGGCACCTGTGAGAACCAAGCAGGGAGGGCTGGGGGTACATGTACCACCTGTCTCTGGCAAGGCAAGGCAATGTTGAGCTTAACTCTGTGCATCTGTGCCATGCACATCAACAATATGGCTATGCAGTTGGAATAGGCAGAGCAGGATGCTCACTAACAATCTGAGCTCCTGTTGTGTGAAGGCTTCCAGAAACAGAACAGAGTGAATGTTCTGGAAAGGAAGAACTCCACCCTGACCCACCCCCGAAGCCCCAGATCTCAGGGCTACCCTATCAAACTCATTTGCAGTACAATTAGAAGAATTGAGAAAACGAAACACTGCTGCTGCTTCTCACAATGTATCAATTTAGTTAGGATATTTATATAGTATCTTTCTTTTTTTAAAAAAAAAACTCAAGATGGTGTGTTGTTAATATACAGAGTCTGTTACCAGCACACAACAACAAGCAGCACTCTACAAAACCCCAACCTGTTTGGCTGTATTCTCTTCCTGCTCAGATCTTTAAAGTGGATTGAGAGTTGATAGCAGCTAAATGCAACTCTGCCAAGCATATTGATTTGGTCCTTATCTGTTACTAGGAAGAAGGCCTGTTGTGGCAATAAAGACAACGAGTGCTGCCTAGCCGTGGCCCCTCCCCAAACCCCACCGGCGGTGGAGGCCCCAGGGGGCCAGGGGGGCGGACCTTGTCCGCTCCCCTGGGCAGGGGCCTCCGGAGAGCTTTCCCTGCCCGGGCAGCTCAGCGGGCGAGTGAGGAAAGCTGGTGCAGGGCCTCCAGAGGCCTTTCCCCTCCCGGGTGGCTCAGCAGGCAAGCGGGGAGAGGTGGCGTGGGGGCCTCCAGAGGGCTTCCCCCCCATCCAGCTTGGCGGGCGAGTGGAGAGAGGTGGCACAGGTGCCTCCAGAGGCCTTCTCCCCATCCCGCTCGGCAGGCGAGTGGGGAGAGGTGGTGTGGGGGCCTCCAGAGGCCCATCCCTGCTAGGCGGGTGAGCGGGGAGAGTTGACACGGGGGCCGCCAGAGGCCTTTCCCTGCTGGTCCACCTCGGCAGATGCCCGGTCAGCCACCTGTGGCCGAGTTCGGGTGACGGCGGCAGGCTTGGGCTGAGCCCCCCCACTGGAATGCCTGTCCCATCCATTGTCCGGCCACACACAGGCCAGCGACTTGCGGAGGGTCAAGGGCGGCAGCGGCACGATCAGGCTCTGGTCCCCGGCTGCCAGAGCATCTATCCCATCCACCCGCTGCAAGGAGAGTGAGGCCTAGATGCCAGGTGCTGCCTCTGTGGGCAGTACCATGGCAAGAGAGGCAGCAATGCAGCCAGTGGAGACAGACACCCTGTGAGTGACACTCCAGGGCGCCAACCAGTTCTGGGCCGTGAAGAATGTTCTGGAGAGTGACACCTCCAAAAGTCTTTTATAATATATGGAGATATCTCTGTGAGGTTCTTTGCTGACAAAATCACTCTCTCATTCATTCCAACTTGTGTGGATTATGGGCATTGGGTGTCATCGATATGTAGATGATGCTAAGATTTTTATTTCATTATCTTAACCTCCACATGTATCTATCTTGGCTCGGATCCTGTGCTTTGAGGCCGTGGTCAAGTGGCTGAGGCAAAATAAGCTGAAACTGAATCCAGACCAGACAGAAGTAATACTGATCATGAAGGCTAAAGTAATACTGATCGTAAAGGCACATATATAGAATGGGAGGGGCTTGGCTTGACAGCAGCACATGAGAAAGGGATCTGGGTGTTCTGGTTGATCACAAGCTAAATATGAGCCTGCAGTGCGATGTGGCTGCGAAGAAAGCTAATGCAGTCTTAGGATGCATTAACAGAAGTATTGTGTCCATATCATGGGAGGTGGTAGTTCCGCTCTGTTCTGCTATGGTCAGGCCTCACCTGCAGTCCTGTGTCCAGTTTTGGGCACCACATTTTAGGAAGGATGTTGACAAGCTCGAGCGTGTCCAGAAGAGGGCAACCAGGATGGTGAGAGGGTTGGAATCCAAGTCTTATGAGGAGAGGCTGAAAGAGTTGGGTATGTCTAGCCTGGGAAAGAGAAGGCTTAGAGGGGACATGATTGCAGTCTTCAAGTATTTGAAGGGCTGTCATGTAGAAGATGGAGCAGATCTATTCTCTCTCGCTCCGGATTGCAAGACTAGATCTAATGGGTGGAAATTACAAGGGAGTCGTTACCAGTTAAATATCAGGAGAAACTTCCTAACTGTAAGAGTGGTTGAGCAGTGGAACAGTCTGCCTCGGGAGGTGGTGGATGCTCCTTCGCTGGACGTTTTCAAGCAGAGGCTGGATGACCATCTTTTGGGTATGTTGTAGGTATGTAGGGCTATCTTTCAGCTATGCTCCTGCAGAGTGCAGGGGGTTGGACTAGATGACCTCCAAGGTCCCTTCAAACTCTAACATTCTATGATTCTATACTTATAGGGGGATGGAATGGAATGACATTTGTAGAGCAGGATAATAGCTTGGGGAAGGGTGCTCATGGATGTTGCCTTGCTTCTTTTGACTATGCTGCTCTAGAACAAAGTCTGACTCCAGTGGCACCTTAAAGACCAAGAAAGTTAAATTCTGTGTATAAGTTTTCATGTGCATGCACACTTTTTCAGATGCACATGAAAGTTTATACCCAAAATTTAATTTATCCTGCTATTGCTTCATTGCCTTTGTAATCCCACTTACTCCACTGTCTATAGATCTACCATGTGCAGTTTGTGGCTGACACTCTCTTTTAATTCATAGAATCATAGAGTTGAAAGGGACCTCCAGGGTCATCTAGTCCAACCCCCTGCACAATGCAAGAAATTCACAAATACCTCCCCACTCCACACCTATAGTGACCACCATTCTATGCCCAGAAGATGACAAACCCACTCCAGGATCCCTGACCAAACTGGCCTGGAGAAAAACTCCTTCCTGACTCCAAACTGGCAATCAGCATTTCCCTGGGCAGGTAAGAAAGGGCCACAAGAACTAAGCACTGGGGCAACCCTTCCTGCCCTCCCTCTCGTGATCTGACTAAGTTCACACAATCAGCATTGCTGTCAGATGGTCATCCAGCTTCTGTTTGAAAACCTCCAAAGAAGGAGAGCCCACTGTCTCCCGAGGAAGCCTGTTCCACTGAGGAACAGCTCTAACTGTCAGGACGTTCTTCCTAATGTTTAGCCAAAAATTCTTCTGATTTAATTTCAACCCATCGGTTCTGGTCCGACCTTCTGGGGCAACAGGAAACTACTCTGTACCATCCTCTATATGACAGCCCTTCAAGTATTATCATATCACCTCTCAGTCATCTCCTCTCCAGGCTAAACATACCCAGCTCCTTCAACCTTTCCTCATTCTGTGCCGGGTCTGAATGGGAATTAGGTATTGACTTCTCCCCCCCCCTTCTCATTGGGCAAGCAAAAGCAACACCTGTGTGAAAATATGCCTCCAAAATTCCCCGGGCAGGGTGGAGGGGGTTGGCCCTGTTCTGGTTATCACATTGCTGGTGGGTGGTGGGTGGCCCCGGGAGAGAGCACCACCTGCCCCTGTGCAGGTGTTCCCCAGGCACCAGGTAGGGTGGGAGGCCTGGCCCCGCCAGGTAAACACATTGCCAGTGGGCCCAGGGAGTGAACACTGCCCACCCCTGTGCAAGCAATGCCTTTGCCCTCTGGGTGCCAGGCAACCCAGGAAGAGATATCTGACAGAAGCGACCCATGTCCTCGAAAGCGACCCCTAAACATTTAAGGTCAACAAGGATCAGCTGAAGCCCATCAGATGCAGAAAGCACAATGCCCTCCAGGATCTCAGCCTCTTGTTAGCCAAATGGCCATATTTCTTATCAAGCATGGGGGAATTATGATATTAAAGAGCAATTGGCATATAGCACAGGGCCATAACCTATATCTTGGGTCCAGATCTGGCTTGGATCCTATCAATGTCTCAATAAACTTTAATTCTTCTGAATGACTGTTATTGGGAACTGATTTCTCCAGGGACTCTGACAGTGTCCCCCATCAGTACACATGCAGCCTTCAGTGGGACGAATAGTATCCATTAACTGATTAATTAATTATTTATATTATCAAACAATCAAGAAGGGCATATGTATTGAGAGTATTGTTATTTAAGAAAGTCAAGTCAGGAAAAATGTCCCTTCTAATAAATATTGGAACAATAAAACCAAGGAACCCCCCCCCAAAAAAACTTTAAAATAAACATTGATGGATGTGAGTGATGCCCTCCCTCTCCTGGGATATTCCCCGTGCTGTTCATCCTGGTCGGTGATCACATTGCTGTTTCAGGGTGGACGATGGGGCTTAGGGAGGGAGCACCATCCGTACCTGTGTGGGGAACATATGCGGAAAGGCGGTCCCTTAGTTATGTTGGACCCTGGCCATATAGGGCTTTAAAGGCCTATCCAGCACGCTATTGGCAGCCAGTGCAGCACTTTCAACGTGGGCCAGATGTGCTCCTGCCTAGCAAGGCCCATCAACAGCCTGGATGCAGCATTCTGCACTAACTGCAGCTTCCAGATTTGCAACAAAGGCAGCCCATGTAGAGAGTGTTATAGTAGTCTAACCTCAAGGGGTCACTGTGGCCAGGTCATCGCAGTCATTAGCAGGTAGCAATATATACAATGTAAAAGAAGAGAAATAAATGGGCAAGTTTCTGGTTCCAAATGGGGGTTCCTTCAACAGATGGATGGTGAGGTTTTATATTCAAAATTCAAGCGCCACCTCAATGATGATAATGTTACTGGATTAGTAAAAAGCGAGAGGAGAAATCTCTTGGAGGAAGATTCAGATGAAGAGGAGGACTTTTTCTTGAGAGGTCCATCTGGTCCAAGGTTTTAGTGAAAACAGTAATTTTGCCCTTTCTGAACTTACAAAAGGAAATTAAAATGATAATTTTGGAAGTGCCCCCTCAAAAGAGTCAGCAGGAGCAGGGACAGAGGGAGAGAGACAAACCATGCACTCCTTCAGACGACAGAGGCCAGGTCTTCTGCACATAGAAGAAAATGGCTTTTTAAAATGTACAGGCCGATGCACCGTGGACCAGCTGAGGTCTGGAGAGCATATCTTCCTCCCACCCACCCTCCTCCTGCTTACTTCCCTGGCACGGCCAGTTCCAATATTGTCAGGAATAGAAACACTGGAATTCGGAATCTTTGAGGGGGCCTTGCACAAAATTGTTCCAGGTGGTCTACGTAGGGCAAGCAGGAGAACACTTCAACCTTCCGGGACATTCAGTGAATGACCTTAGAGTAGCTGTTTTATTACAAAGGAACTTCAGGAACAGAATGGAAAGGGAAACGGCTGAATTACACGTTACTACAACACCTGGAACAAAAACCTCCCCAGGACACAACAGGGATATTGGTTTCTTATCTCATTACATATGCTAACTCATTCAGTCCTCACATATGTATTCTCAACAAGAAGGACTATACCTCCTCTGAATTTTAGTGTATTTCTTTTTCAGAATAGTATATTAGAATACTGAATGTAATGTAAGGAATATTGGAATGTTTTGCTGTTAAGTTACCTCCACACCTGAGAGGAGATGAATTAGAAAAGATACTACAATTAGAAAAGATCCCTTCTCACATTTATCCCCTATTTTGACATATTTATTACCTTGCTGTCCTTTCCCCCTCTTATTGAAATCAAAACAACTGTTGACCTTATACCCTTAGCTTGTTATTTAGTTTCACTTTGAGTATCTTAAAGGATCTGCATCATGTTACATGTTAATTTTCTGGTCAGCCTGTATCTATAAGTTTGAAATCTGTAATGTATTCAGCCTGACCTGCCCGGACTTGCCCGGGCTGGCCAGGCACAAACCGTCTGTAGCTTGAGTCGAAAGACAAAGGATCCGAAGGATCCTAGGTGGCCCAATCAAAGGGCTAGCTTTCCAGCCGGGAGACCAATGGTCACCCGGTTACTGTAAATAGCCTATTAGGAGTAGGGGGTATGTTTATGGGTACTTGGTGGCGGGTTTTCTGAACGCATATAAACCGGCCTGCGAGCTGGTCAGTTGTCTTTTGTCCTGAACTAAATAAAGGTATGCTTAGCTGAAACCACTCTCCGTCTGCATACTTTTCAAAATCTAACTTCCTTTCCAATGTATTTGACAAAGTGTGCCTGCACACAAAAGCTCATACCTTGAATAAACCTTTGTTGGTCTTAAAGGTGCCACTGGACTCTACTGCTAGGTTTAGCATCATAGAGTTAGCAAAAACAAGGACAAAGTTATTGTAAATGATTGGTGAGCACTTCATGAAAGTAAATGTGGGGGACTAAAACAAAACCTTTGCTAGCAGCGTCAGCATACAGAGGTTACTACAAGCAATTGCATAAAATTAGTCCACCATTATCCACATTTAGTGGTCTTGTAAAAGAGGCTATTTTGTGAATATCTTAAGAAGCCCCCACACCATATAGTTGTATCAAGACAGCAAGTTGTACAAAGGCTCAGCTACACTTCTGGTTTTGTGACTGGAAAAAGGATGGGGAGGGGAGGCTGGGACACCACATGCAAATGTTTTGCAGGTTGTTGGCCAGAAGTCATCTTTGAGGGTGCTTGATGGAGAGCATCTTTAATCAGCGGTTTCATACAT
The DNA here is from genome assembly GCF_001447785.1 of Gekko japonicus. Lineage (NCBI taxonomy): Eukaryota > Metazoa > Chordata > Lepidosauria > Squamata > Gekkonidae > Gekko > Gekko japonicus. The sequence continues at coordinate 82,238 of NW_015177087.1, read as the reverse complement.
TCAAAGCTGCATTCCAACGAACAGCTATCTTGGAGTACACCCCATTAAGCCCAGTGGGACTGGCTTCTGAGTAAAAACTCATGTGATCATACTGCAGTTCCATTGGCAATGCTATGATCTTGGACACCAGCTCACTGAGGACAGTGTTTCTGGAAATGGGGCCCCACATTTATGTATCGGAGACTTGCTGGTCATGCATCCAACCCTTGGGCCTCAGAGTTGGCCTAAGGAACATCCATCTGAGAAAGGAAAAATAATTCTGTGTCCTGTTTGACTCTCAGTTATCTCCTTGTACGTATCTGGGATGTTGCAGTCCCTGGGGCTTTTTTAGTCATTGTTTTCTTAACTGTAGTTGAAGCTGATGAGGTTGTGTCAGCTATCTGCCATGTTTTGCTTGCTCCCTTCTCTGACCCTGGCACTACGGCACATGCTTCATAGCTTGCTCGCTGCTCTGCCCGCTTGCTGTAAACAGCGATAGGGACTGTGAGAACCAGTGCTGCCAGATGGAGTTATCTGTCTGACCTTGTGACGGAGGGAGGGCTTGCGTTCCACCGCTGGTGTGAATCTTTCAGCTCTCATAGGGCACTGAGACTCTCCCGCTTATTATGTATCCTCCCGCCGGGAGAATTGCCCCACGTGCGCGCTCAGATTTCATTTGCTTAGCCATTTGCCTCATCCTGCTATATGTATGTATGTATTTATTTATTTATTTGTTATATTTATACCCCGCCCATCCTGTGAGCAGGCTCAGGGTGGCTAACAAAGCGGTACAATGTACCTAATTGGCATACCCATAAAAAGTTGTAAAACTATATAAAACCACATAAAACACATACTCATTCAAAACATAAATTAACAATTAGCAATAAAGTGCATACAGTACTGAAGATTAGATGGCGTGCTTCCAGATCTCGATCCGCGTTATTCATCTAATCATCACCCCTCGCTTAGATGGACCTAGCAATATATCTGGGCCAGACCTAGGATCCAAGCATTCACTAGGATCGTTCATAGTAACAGTAGTGGCGACTCCTATTGAAAGGCCTGGCGGAAGAGCTCTGTTTTACAGGCCCTGCGGAACTGTAAAAGGTCCCGCAGGGCCCTGATCTCCTCTGGGAGCTCGTTCCACCAGTAAGGAGCCGTCACAGAAAAGGCTCTGGTCCTGGTACTGGTGAGCCTTGCATCCTTGGGGCCTGGAATAATCAATCGATGTTGGGCCCCTGATCATAGTGCTCTCTGGGGTATATATGGGGAAAGGCGGTTCCTCAGGTAGGTCGGTCTCTGGTCATGTAGGGCTTTAAAGGTAAGCACAAGCACTTTGAAAAGAATCCGGTATGCTATAGGCAGCCAGTGCAGTAACCTAAGCACTGGCTGGATGTGCTCCCGACGTGGGAGGTCCAACAACAGCCTGGCCGCGGCGTTCTGCACCAGCTGCAGCTTCCGGATTTGAGACAAGAGCAGCCCCATGTAGAGAGCGTTGCAGTAGTCAAGTCTCGAGGTGACCATCGTGTGGATCACCATCGCCAGGTCACGGCGGTCAAGGAAGGGAACCAACTGCCGAACCAGCCAAAGGTGGTAAAAAGCCGATTTAGCAGTGGCCACTACCTGGGCCTCCATTGTCAGGGAGGCATCCAGGAGCACCCCCAGACTCCTAACCTCCGGCACTGGCATGAGAGGTACCCCATCGAAGGCCAGGAGTGGGACCCCCAACCCTGAACCGCCACGACTCAGGCACAGGACCTCCCTCTTCGCCAGATTTAGCTTCAACTGGCTCGGCCGAAGCCAGCCAGCCACGGCCTGTAACACCCGGTCCAGATCTTCCGGTCTGGAGTCCAACTGGCCACCCAACATCAGATAGAGCTGGGTGTCATCAGCGTACTGATGGCAACCCAACCCATACCTCCAAACCACCTGGGCATGTTTCCGCCCTATTGTCATTCCTAACAATAAACCTGTGGACATGGTAAGAGACCTGTAGTCTAATAAAGCATAACGCTTCCCTGGAAACGTGTGTGGAGATTTACTTGCTGTTGAACCTGACAGGTTGTCCCTGAAGCACCTTGAATATCCTATTCCTCTTCCTCTTCTGTGGTTTCTGAGTTTTCCTCTTCCATTTGTAGATATTTATTTATTTATTCGTTCAACTTTATATCCCACTCGAATCCCTGTCTAGGGGTCTCTGAGCGGCTTACAGATCGGTGCTAGTCACCATTTTTGTTGTCCTCTAACTAGGGCCACATATATATTATGGGGTGGGGGCAACCTACCGGCACCCCTATGAGATTTGCTCAATGTGTCTTCAGGAAATTTTCTGCTTTAAAGATTGAATTGATTCTGAATCTCTTGCCTGTGAAAGTAAAGAATAGACATTCTGGGAATAACCATCTATATGAAATCTCATTTTTTTTTCTCAATTTTTCTGTTAAATCCATATATTGTTTCCTTTTTTCTCTAACTCTCCAGGGGATTTCTTTTAGAATCTTTATTTCTATATTTTCCATATACAATGGTGTTTCATTTGAGAGTTTAAAAATTTCATCTCCTAAAATTCTCTTATTAAATTTTGTTTAGAGCCAATGGCTTGTACCTTATTGTCTGATTCTTCTACCTTATCTTCCAATTTGGAGGTTATTTTGTTCGTCAGCTATTTTCTTATTAGTCTCTGATAATTGTTTCTGCAGGCCCTCCATTTTGTTGGATAATTGCTGTGACATATTTTCATTGTATCCTGCTTCTGCAATTGCAGTCTTATGGAAGTTGAAACCATGACTTTCATCAGTGATGAAACTGTGTCATGGATCAGTGTTTGTAAATCTTTCATGATGGCCTATGGTAGGTTAGAAGTGACTGATTTTATAACACCTGGTGAAGTAGAAGGTATTGGCTTGACTGGAGGTCTATTGGAACCTGCTATTTTTACCTAAACTTGTATAACACCACCAAAGAATCTCCACAGTATATTTTCCTTCTACACCCACAGTACCACTTATTATTTTAAAATAGTCTTGTAATTAAACACACTGCTGAGACAGTACTTCAAAATAACATACAGTTCTCTATTTTATCAGTTATAAATCAAATATAACCTACAAAAATGCCAAACAAGATAAGAGTCTTGTTATGAGAGCTGACTTCTTGGCAGGATTTCCTTTCTCCTCCTTATATAGAAAAAGTTAAAAAACAGGGTCAAAGGAAGAGGGAGGGAGGGGAAAGGGCTCCAATAATTATAATCCAAATGTTAAAACATTAAAACAAAAGAACAATAAAAGCCAGATCAACAGGTTCAGCACCAAATTCTACAAGAGCCTGTCTCTATCTGTTGCAGGAGATTTTTTTTTTTTAAGGGTCAGTTTCCAGCCTAAAGTTCCATGGGAAAGGGTTTACAACACAACGAATATGTTCTGCTGAAAATAGGACAGTCTCTTCAAATTGCAGTCTCCAAGTTCCACCAAACAGAGGAAAAAAGTTATGGTCCAAAAATTGCCTAAAACCAAGTATTATAATCCACACAGGGGGGTTTTATTGAAGAAATATCTGAATCTTTAGCCCACAAGAGTAAAGAGAGGGAGTGCTTCTCCGCTCTGTTGCTAGCCACAAGAGAATGGGGGGGGGGGAGAAATCCTTCTCTGATCTCAGTTATGTCTCTTTAAAGTTTAAAAGGGCTTCAGAGGCTTCAGAGTTTGAGGTGTGGATCTGTATTTTTGCTTCAAACAGGTACTCATGGTGATTTTCAAGAATCTTCAGGCTGAGTTGTGATAATCCCTGCAGACGGGAAGTGACAGCTGGGTGCTCATGGCTCCATGAGCACATTTCATAGCCTTCTTGCTAGGGACAATCCAAGCTGAAACCCATGTGCTGCCACCAAACAGGAAGCCTGGATCAAGTCTCTTGCATCTGCACCCCACTCCAGGGAGTGCAGTGGAGTTCAGGAGCCCCCGATACTCCTCTAAAGAAAGGCTCAAAGCCAGCAGCACCATACAGCAAGTCCTGGTGCCCACCGTTCTACCTCACTGCAACCCAACCTGCAGCTGCTGACCAAAAGTATTTACTACTTAAAAATTTGGACAAACTTTCATCTCTTCAGATAAGGAGAAGGAAAAAAAGAGGTCTGGTGACCTATGTAAAAGAACATCTACACCCAGAACCTATCTATGCTTCAGAAGATGGAAGGGTCTTAATGGTGCAAATACAAAGACAAGGGGAAAAGACTCTGATTACAAATATATATGCACCTAAGCAACACCAAGAGAAATTTTATAAAACACTACAGGAACTAATTTCCAAACAGGACTTTGATGAAATTTGTATCATTGGGGCTGTTTTTGATAGTACACTAAACAGGAAAACTTTGACGGGAAATAAGAAACAAGGAAACCAGCTCCCTCCAACATTTTTTCAATTAGCAGAAGAAAATAATTGTGTGGATGCCTGGAAAGTTAGAAACTACCGCCCTATATCATTACTCAACGTGGATTATAAGATCTACGCTTATATAATGGCCCAACGTATGAGGAAGATACTGGTACAATTAATACACTCAGATCAGGCGGGATTTCTACCCAACCGGCAAGTAAAGCAAAACATTAGAACTATCTTGAATGTTCTAGAGTACTGTGAGACAGATATAAGCAAGCAGTTAGCAATAATTTTTATAGACGCCGAAAAGGCGTTTGATAACGTCAACTGGGACTATATGATCCAAAATCTAAAAGAAATAGATTGCGGGCAAGACTTTATCAGTGTAATTGAAACAATTTACAGAAATCAAGAAGCGAATATAATAATTAATTCAGATCTGACTACAGGAATAAACATATTTAAGGGCACGCGACAAGGGTGTCCCCTTTCACCGCTTCTATTTATCCTTACTATGGAAGGTCTATGTGAAAATATCCGCAAAGATAACCGAATACAGGGGATCAAAGTTAAAAACCAAGAGTACAAAATCCAAGCCTATGCGGATGATATTGCCATTACTCTCCTAGACCCGTTGCAATCTGTCCCACCCCTGCTAGAGGTGATGCATGATTTGGGGCATTTATCGGGCCTGAAAATAAATAAGACTAAGACAAAAATACTAACGAAAAATTGTGGCCCAGCCCTAGAGAGAAAACTGCAAGAAATAACCGATTTTGGTTTAGAAAAGAACGTGAAATATCTTGGGATAAACATTACGAATAGAACAAGTACATTGATACCAGGTAATTACGATACGCTCTTGACCCAGGTTAAAAAGGATTTAGAAAATTGGTCCAAGCTTCAACTGTCTCTTATGGGGAAAGTGGCAGTGATTAAAATGGCTATACTTCCCAGGATACTATTTCTATTTCAAAACATCCCAGTACTCAATAATTACAAGTTTATAAAAATTATGGATAAGTTAACATCAGATTTTATTTGGGGGGGGGAAAAAACCCAAAAAAAAGATTTATTCTTTACAAGAAAAAACAAAGAAGGGCGGA
>NW_015177087.1:66400-74379 GCF_001447785.1 Gekko japonicus | reverse complement strand
GTGGGTGGTTGAAGGCGTCCGGAGCGGCCCAAGCCGGGCCGTGGGATCGGCGGCGCGTCCTTGCGCCACCGCATCCCGGGCCCCAGCCGTACTGCGCATGCTCGGGCATGCGCAGTTCAGCCGCCTCCCCCTCCCATCGGGCGCGTCCTCCCCGGCGTCTGATCGTGCCGGGGAGAGGAGGCGCTGCGGCCCGGGGGTCCTGGTTTCCCTGCCGTGTGGCAGGGGCCATATGAAAAGTTATATATGGAAAAAGAAGCATCAGAAGATCAAATTAGAAAATATCTTGAGTCTCATAAGTTTAAAATATTTACAGAAGAACAAAGGAAATACTAAATGATCCAATATCTTTTGCTGAAGTAACAGAAGCACTGAAAAAGCAAAAAAAGGCAAAAACTACAGGCCCAGATGGACTTCCAGCAGAATTTTATCACATATCTGAAGACCGACTGATAGGACCATTAAAAGTGGTTACACAAAATATATTGATTGAAGGAAAAACTCCAGACTCCTGGAATGAAGCATTGATAACTCTCATTCCTAAACAAAAATCAGATAAAAGAATTAAAAATTATAGACCTATCTCTTTGTTAAATGTGGATTATAAAATTTATGCCACTATTTTAGCTGCAAGAATAAAAAGAGTTCTTTCCCAAATGATGCATAAAGATCAAGCAGGTTTTCTTCCCAAGAGAAAACTTAGAAATAATGTGAGAACGATTTTAAATGTTTTGAAATATTATGAAGCACACCCAGAAAAACAAATAGCCTTAATCTTTTTACTGGTACTGAATTTTATAAAATGATTAAAGCAATTTATACCAAGCAACGAGCCAAAGTTTTAAGCAATGGAGACTTATCAAAATATTGAGATACATAAAGGAACCAGACAAGGATGCCCACTTTCACCCTTATTGTTCATTTTTGTGCTAGAAGTCCTAAATGATGCAATTAGAGCTGATGTACACTTTCATGTACACACTGTGTGGATCACAACAAACTATGGCAGGTCCTTAAAGAGATGGGAGTACCAGACCACCTCACATGTCTCTTGAGAAACCTGTATAAGGGTCAAGAAGCAACAGTTAGAACCGGATATGGAACAACTGATTGGTTTAGCATAGGAAAAGGAGTACGACAAGGATGTATATTGTCGCCTTGCTTATTTAATATATATGCAGAGTACATCATGCGAAATGCTGGCCTGGATGAATCACAAGCGGGAATTAAGATTGCTGGGGAAAAGATCAACAACCTCAGATATGCAGACGATACCACTCTAATGGCAGAAAGTGAAGAGGACCTTAAGAGCCTCTTGCTCAGGATAAAAGAGGAGAGCGCAAAAGTGGGCTTGAAGCTCAACATCAAAAAAACTAAGATCATGGCATCCGGCCCCATCACTCCTTGGCAAATAGAAGGGGAAGTCATAGAAGTAGTGACAGACTTCACGTTCCTGGGATCCCAGATCACCGCAGACTGTAACAGCAGCCATGAAATTAAAAGATGCCTTCTCCTTGGAAAGAAAGCGATGGCGAACCTAAAAAGCATGATAAAAGTAGAGACATCACCCTGCCAACAAAAGTCCGCATGGTCAAAGCAATGGTATTCCCAGTACTCATGTATGGCTGCGAGAGTTGGACTATAAGGAAGGCCGAGCGCCGAAGCATAGATTCTTTTGAACTATGGTGCTGGAGAAGTCTCTTGAGAGTCCCTTGGACTGCAAGAAGATCAAATCAGTCAATCCTAAAAGAAATCAACCCTGACTGTTCCCTGAAGACCAGATAATGAAACTGAACCTCAAATACTTTGGCCACCAAATGAGAAGGGAGCACTCACTGGAGAAGACCCTGATGCTGGGAAAGATTGAAGGTCAAAGAAGACGGGGATGGTTAGACAGTGTCATAGATGCAACAAACATGAAGTTGAGCAATCTTCAGAGGACGGCGGAAGACCAGAAGGCCTGGCGTGATCTGGTCCATGGGGTCGGGAAGAGTCGGACTCGACTGTGCGACTGAACAATAACACATTCAAGGCCTTAAATTAAAAAGAGAAGAATACAGGCTTCAAGCATTTGCAGATGACTTAGTATTTATCCTGGAAAATCCATTGAATTCCATAAAACCATTGGTAGGTTCTTTGCAAGATTATGGAGAGGTTGTAGGGCTTAAAATTAATTACAAAACCCCCAAAAATGTTAACAAAAATATGACCAATCCACTGGTTCACCAGCTACAAGATTCAACAGGATTAGAAGCTCATAAGGAGATTAAATATTTAATAATAACTATAACAAATAGATGTAGTTCTCTGATGGAGAATAACTATATGGAATCGATGAATGAAATTAAGAAAGATTTGGAAGAATGGAAACTCCTTCAGATATCCTTAATGGGAAGAATTGCTACTATTAAAATGAACATTTTACCAAGATTGATTTTTCTATTTCAAACAATACCTATTCTTCAGAATCCAGAATACTTTAAAGAACTTGGCAGAATGATGACACCATTTATTTGGCAAGACCATTTATTTGGCAAGACAAAAAATTAAACTTAAAGCCTTACAAGACGCCAAAGAGAGATTTGGTTTGGCATTACTGAATTGGCTACTTTATTATGGAGCTGCGGCTCTGATATGGATAAAAGACTAGATTACTTTAAAAAATGTAAGACTTTTGAAATTAGAAGGTCATGACCTTTTGTTAGGTTGGCATGCTTTTATATGATATGAGAAAGCAGAGACACACAAATATTTCAAACACCGTATCAGAGCCTCTTTATTAAAGGTATGGGAAGAGTCTAAAAACAATTTTTATACCAAGATTCCTAAATGGGTCACCCCATTAGAAGCTTTTACAAATCCTAACCTAACACAAGAAGAAATAATTTTAAGCTATGAAGACTTACTAACAGAAATGAACTGAAACCAATAGAAACTTTAACATGGTGGTAAAGAATTCAAATAGAATCGAGATATAGCAAAGATAAGCTGACAGGTTTTTATGATAAAATATTAGAAATAGATAAGATATTGATATATGTGGATGTGAAACTTATAAACAAAATTTGTACATTGCTTTTAGAAATCAAATAGAATCAAGATATAGCAAAGATAACCCACAGGTTTTAACGACAAAATATTAGAAATAGATAAGATATTGATATATGTGGATGTGAAACTTATAAACAAAATTTGTACATTGCTTTTAGAAAATGAGACCCAAAACGAAGTGGTTAAAGGTGTTATGATAAAATGGGTGCAAAACTTGGGTCATAATATTGAGTTAGACCAATGGTTACAGGTTTGGAAAAAGAATTTAAAAATCACAAAAGCAATTTCATATAAGGAAAATATGTATAAGATGTTTTATAGGTGGTATATTACACCTGACAAGTTTGATCCTAATTGTTCAAATTTATGTTGGAAATGTCAAAATAAGGTGGGATCCTTTTACCACATGTGGTGGTTATGTGATAAAGTGAAAAAGTATTGGGCTTGGATTCACGAAATTATACAAACAGTTTTTTAAAAATCTTGTGTACCTTTTATACCAAAAATATTTTTGTTAAATATCTTACCTGAAAACTATTAAAAAAGACTCTTATATTGTATTTAACAACAACTGCTAGAATATTGTATGCTAAACATTGTAGATTAACAGAGACACCTTCGAGACAAGAACTTTTAAGCAAAATGTTAGAAACGGCAGAAATGGACAAAATAACTCTGATTTTGAAAGGACAACCAGAGAATATTTGAGAATACGTGGTCAAGATTTTATCAGTGGTTTGAAGATTATTTCAAGTAATCAACAGAGTAATTTAACTGTGTTTAAGGACATTTATTCTATAAATAAGATATATTTGCAAGTGACACGGTTATTGTTACAAGGTGAAATATACAAATTTATGATAAATCAGGCACCAATATGATACTGAAGAAATGGAAATTGAATTTCCCCCTTTTATGTTTGTTTTGTATGTTAAATTTTTTATATATTTATGTTGTATGTTGAAAAGTATATATATATTTATGTTGTATGTTGAAAATTATATATATATATTTATGTTGTATGTTGAAAACACACAGAGGCAAAAAAATACCATGCGCCATCAGGAGGTCCACCATTGGGGCCAGGACACTAGAAGCCCTCCCACCCACCCCCCAAGCACCAAGAGTACAGAGTATCACTTCCCACATACCGAGAGCTCCTATCTATACATAGGAACGACGAGTGAAGTGGCGAGTGAAAGCAGCAAGGAGGCGCAACATCAAGCGGTGGATTGACGGTGGAGGCGGAGCCAGAAGGCGCGAGGACGCAGAGGCGCAGGTGCGGCGGAGCCTAAAGGACAGAGCCGGAGCCACACCAATGCGATCTGCATGACAGATGGGCCCGCCAGGGGAAAAAAAGCCAATCCTGAAGACCACCTGAAGAAGCAGACGAGAGAAGCCGAGTCAAAGCCAAAAAAAGCCGAGACGAGACGAGCTGAAGGAACAACAAGCGAATCCCACCATTGGGTGCTGGTAGGCAGTCCCCGCCCCTGACCATGTGTGTGCCCATAGATAGGGATAATGAAATATGTAAGCCGCTCAGAGACCCCTTGGGGGGGGTTCGAGCGGGGTATAAGCTGAATATAATAATAATAATAATAATATTGTGGCTAATACCCACTGGTGGACTTCTGCTCCATGTTTATCCAATTCCCTCTTGAAGCTGTCCATGCTTGTAGCTGCCACCAACTCCTGTGGCAGTGAATTCAATGTGTTAATCACTCTTTGAGTGAAGAAGTACTTCCTTTTATCCATTCTAACCCGACTGCTCAGCAATTTCATTGAGTGCCCACAAGTTCTTGTATTGTGAGAAAGGGAGAAAAGCACTTCCATTTCTACCTGCTCTATCCCATGCATAATCTTATAAACCTTGATCATGTCACCCCTCAGTCATCATTTTTCCAAGCTAAAGAGCCCCAAGCGCTTTAACTTTTCTTCATAGGGAAAGTGTTCCAACCCTTTTATCATTCTAGTTGCCCTTTTCTGCTCTTTTCCCAGTACTATAGTATTATTTCTGAGGTGTGGTGACCAGAATTGTGCACAGTATTCCAAATGAGGTCACACCATCGATTTATACAGGGGCATTATGAGATTTGTTTTCAGTTCCCATCCTAATAATCCCCAGTATAGTGCTGGCCTTTTTTATTGCAGTCACACACTGTCTCGACATTTTCAGTGAGTTATCTACTACAACACCAAGATCTCTCTCTTGGTCAGTCTCTGCCAGTTTAGAAAACATCAACGTGTATTTATAGTTAGGGTTTTCTGCCCCAATGTGCATCACTTTGCACCTGACCACATTGAACCCCATTTGCCATGTTTACACCCACTCACCCATCCTCGACAGATCCCTTTGGAGTGCCTCACAATCCTCCCTTTTTTCACCACCCTAAACAATTTTGTGTCATCTGCAAATTTAGTCACGTCACTGCTGACTCCCAACTCCAAATCCTTAATGCACAAGTTAAAAGGCATCGGACCCCGTACTGTGCTCTGCTTACCACACCCCACTGCTTACCACCCTCCACTGTGAAAATTGCCGATTTATACTCACTCTCTGTTTCCTATTAATTAGCCAATTTTTGATCCACAAGAGGACTTGTCCTTTTATCCCATGACTATTGAGCTTACTTAGGAGCCTTTGATGAAGAAAGCTTTCTTGAAGTCAAGGTAAACAACATCTATTGGGTCCCCCTTGTCCACATGTTTGTGGACAAGGATAGGATTGAAGTACACGTCCCACTCTTCCTGGAAAGAAGAAGAAGATGAAGAAGAAGAGAAGAAGAGATTGGATTTATATCCCGCCCTTCACTACCTAAAGGTGTCTCAGAGCGGTTTACAAACTTACTTACTTCCCCTCCCCACAAAAGACACACTGTGAGGGTGGTGGGGCTGAGAGAGCACTTGACAGAAACTGCCCTTTTTCAAGAACAGCTGTGCCAAAACTATGGCTTGCCCAAGGTCATCCAGCAGGTGCAAGTGGAGGAAGGGGGAATCAAACCCAGTTCTCCCAGATTAGAGTCCATGCACTTAACCACTACACCAAACTGGCTCATCAAACTGGAAAGGGACGAACTGCCACCAGAAGCAAAGCGGCACTGCCACCAGGCTCTTCCCTGCTTGTACCTCAGGGCATTCGAGAACTTTCATCCTGAAGGGGGCAGAGGTGTCAAACTCATTTGTTACAAGGGCTGGATCTGACATAAACATCTCTTTGCTGGGCTGGGCCATGTGTGCCATGAAACATACTGGAGGTAGAAATTGTATAAAGGACAGCAGCTGGTAAGCTCCAGGTTGTTGTATCCTCACTGCAAGGCCCCATGGGCTGGGAGGGGGAGTGCCAAGGAAAACCTACATAGGCGGGCTGGAGAGGCAGCTGCAGTGCTGGGCAGATGCTCCCGTGATGCTTGACTGCTGCAGAAGGAGTTGAAACCACAATGGGAGTGGCTCCCCCCACTCCCCCCAGCACTCCCTCCTTTGCACCGGTTGCTCATGGGCCACATAAGCACCTTGGACAGGCTGGTTCTGGACCCTGGCCCTTATATTTGACACCCCTGGGCTAAAATGTTCTCTCCAGAAGTGGGACTAATATTGAGCATGGGGTGGGGAGATGGAAGATATGTTGAAGGGCTGCTTTGAGGACTTTATATCTGAAATGATTCAGAGAGTTACCTGTGTTTGAATTTGCCTTGAACAATGAGAGGAAGTATTACAGAAATATAATAAATATGCTAATAAATAAATGAATAATTAAATGTTTCTAATACATTTAATACATGCCTCTTCACTCTGAGATTCAGCGGATTAGTACTTCTGAATGTGGAGGTTCCGTTCAGTCAGCATGGCTATTAGCCCTATCCTCTATTAATCTATTTAATCCCCTTTTAAATTTGTTTATTCATGGGGCCATCACTGCATCCTCTGGCAGCGAATTCCACATTTTAATCACTCTCTGTTCATAAATACTATGAGCCAAGAGCTAAGGAAGACTTATTTCTGCCACTTGAAGACAGTGTTCCTACAGCCCATAGCCTCATTTATTTGTTTATTATTCTGCCTTACCTTATGGCTCAAAGCAGCTTACAAACCCAAATTTAAAACATACAAAGTACAATAAAACCCTAGTCACCTGCCTCTCCCAAAATGCCTAAAGCATATGTGTCAAACTCCGTCTCTAGTTTGCCATTCTTTGGGGTGGGGGCTGCAGAGGACAGGAAATTCCTGAGGGAGGGGTATGAATGGGCGAGTGTGTGAAGAGTTATTTTGTAGCAGCAATGTAACTCTTCCTAAAGATACCTCCCTATGTCAGGGATGACCTTGGAGCCTAACTGTGTGTTATGTAGTGGGTTGCCGCATGGATGGGCGACAGACAACGACGTGGTGCGTAGCACGCTTTATTAGGCACACAACAAGACATGCAGACAAACGGCCGGCAGGCCAACTATATACACCCCTGGGAACACCCCCTGGTCACCATTGGTGGGTTTGAATCTCCCGCCATGGCTCCCATTGGTTCCCCTGTGGAGGGACTAGAATCCTAGTCCCCATTGTCTTCCAGGACTGAAGCTCAGGTATGTGCGCTGACCTCCGGTGGCGGTCAGCGGACACAACACCCCTCCCCCATAGTCCGGAACCCCCCTTAGGTGACACAGTCTTTCAGGTACGCTGGGGGCTGTCGCACCCGTGCTGATCGTCTCGGGCCCTGTGCTGGAGCCGCCTGGGTTCCGACCTCCGGTGCGGAAGCCTATGGTGGAGTGGGGGCAACAGCGGTCTCCAGTTCGGGTTCTGGGGACCCCACCTCCGCTGTCGGGGGCTGGCTGCCCCGCAGTGGATCCTCTGGTGCTGGCGCGGTTACGTCTGGGGCCTCGATGGGGTCCTCTTCTAACACTGCCCGCTGCCTCGGTACTTCCGTCGTCTCGTGATCGGGGAGC
>NW_015177087.1:51024-65523 GCF_001447785.1 Gekko japonicus | reverse complement strand
CAATCTTTCCCACGCGACTGCGGTGGCGAGAGCCTCTGCTGTGGTGACCTTCTCCCTCTCCATCAGCTTCCGTCGGAGCTTCTCCTCTCGCACGCCCACGACGAAATGGTCACGGAGGGCCTCGTCCAGGTGTGCTCCGAAGTTGCAGTCGGATGCGAGCAGGCGCAACTCCGCGAGGAACTCTGCGGCGGTCTCTCTGCCCAGCTGATTGCGGGTGTAGAAGGTTACCCTGCAAGTCAGCTCAGTGGGTTTGGGTGCGAAGTGGTTCTGCACCGCTTTGACGATCTGCTCGAAGGTGCAGTCGCCGAGGTCTGTGGGGGAGAGTAGCCGTCCAGCCAGGGACACCACGGCGGTGCCACAGGAGGCCAGGAGGAATCCCCTCTTCTTGCCTTCGTCCGTTACATCAAAAAATTCCAGCGCAGATTGGGCTCCTCTGACCCAGGAGGCCCAGTCCTGCGGGCGGGCTATGTCGAAGGGCGGAAGCAGCCCCAGCCCAGGAGCAGTAGCCATTGTGCGCGTCGGTGGGGGTGCGGGAGGAGCAGTCTCGTTGTTCGATGATTTGCTCATCGGATCGGCTGCTTCGCGTCCTCCTGGTCCCTCGCGACGGCCCGGCTCAGATGCGGCTGAATCCCACTTTCGTCGCCACTGTTATGTAGTGGGTTGCCGCATGGATGGACGACAGACACCGGCGTGGTGCGTAGCACGCTTTATTAGGCACACAAGACATGCGGACAAACGGCCGGCAGGCCAACTATATACACCCCTGGGGACACCCCCTGGTCACCATTGGTGGGTTTGAATCTCCCACCATGGCTCCCATTGGTTCCCCTGTGGAGGGACTAGAATCCTAGTCCTCATTGTCTTCCAGGACTGAAGCTCAGGTATGTGCGCTGACCTCCGGTGGCGGTCAGCAGACACAACACTGTGCCTGCTTCACTGTTTAGATAAAGGAACTGTATATTCACAGGTGTGGGGGAGTAGAGCGCACAAAAAGCTAGGCCAGACGATTGTGAAGTATGGTTGGATGTACTTGGAGGGGGGCCTCATTTGAACTGTCTATATCTTTGGATTCTCCCACCAGAACCCCAGTTCTGACACAGTACTGGTCTGGCCTGGAACATGATTATTCCTCAATATACAAATCACTGCCAGAGACTGTTGTTGAGAGTGACTTTGTCCAGGAGTCTGACCATATGCTACATTAAAAGTTCTACCAAATAAAATAGCCTTGCAGTACTCCCTAAACACTGACACGGCACTCCCAGTTCCTTAAGAAAGCCTGTTCCTTTAGGTGGGGGCTACAACAAGAAAAGCTTTAATTCTAGTTGATGCCCAGTAGCCTACCTTAAGAAAATGAATGGTCAGAGAGCTGGTAAACCAGATGCCACTGATAGAAAGAGCTCTTGGCCATCAGACCAGCCTCCTTTAGTGAACTCAATGATTGCAGACTACCTTTCCTCAGGGTTGGGTCCTTTGGTCATGTTTCTTTGACTTGGGGGTAAGTTACTAAAAATACTATTTGTTTTTGTGAATCTGAATAGTTCCTTATTTTAATTTGATGCCTTGTGTCCTTCTATGGACATAGTGAAATCCATAGAAGCATGTCTAAATATTTGCCAAAAAAATTGGAAGGACTTTTGTATTTTCTTGATACAAAATTTGAGTTGTTGATACATAATCTATCTACCTACCTTCCGTAAATATTTGCCACACCATTTGAGATGGATCATTTGTCACGAAGCATCAGAGAGATGCCCACTATTGCCATTACTGTAAATGGATGCTGGCCATTTCCCCCCCATGCAATATGAGAACGCCAAATCCACAGACTGTGTATTCCAACACTTTCTGTACAGAAATATGTTTTTAATATACCAATGATGGTCTCTAATATACAATAATTATTGTAACTCAATTTTTAAGATGCACTTTAGATTTCCCAGAGCAGTTATTTTATGCGAGTGAGATGCAAATGAAACATTAAAAAATATTTATGGCCAGGCAAACAGCAGCTCCATAATGCCATGAACAAAGGAGACCACAAAAAATCCCCCAAGCTGTTTGGAAGACCTGTATCAGGATTGGTGTAAAAGCAATTGGGGGGGGGGTCATTAGCCCAGAATGCAAATCCTGTTAGAGAAGAAGGCAGCATTCTCCAACTCTGGCCCACTATTCAGAGGCTAAATGCTTGGAAAGGGAGTGAAAGGTGATTGTGGGGGAATGGAGAGTGGTAGCTATTGTTCATGCTGAAATGAATGTGGCAGTTGGGGAGTCTGAAGTCTTGTACAAATGGTCTAAGTAAAAAATGCTAGCAAAAATCAAAACAGATCTTTCCCTAATCTGAAATTGTTTTATAATAGTCTTAATTGTGGAAGATTTTGGACATGTGAGTTTTACCATCTGAAGGTCCTCAACATGCTGCTCACTCAGAAATGAACATTCCTAGTAGGTGTGCTTGGGGACAATGGATAGACCAGTCTCCTAAATGGAAGACAAGATACTTGTCCTACTTGCTAGGGCTCTCCTATGTTAATCTTAGGTCTGTCAAAAGGACATATGGCCTGATCCATCATGACCATATTTTACTATATTACAATACTTCATTGATTCCATCTTTAATATTGGTAAAATCTTGTGGCACTTTAGAAGTTTTCCTTTTAGATACTTCATGAATGGAAAAGTTAAATCCCTGATCCCATCTAAAAGGCCACTAACTAAAATGAATAAAGAAGTTGGTAAAGAAAGTACTGATTATGCAAAACCCAAGGATAAACTTGGAAACTACTACTGATAATACAGAGGAGGAGGAGGAGATGTTAGTAACTGTGACTGGGAGGTCATGACAGAGCAATGAGACTTTATCTGCAAGAAAGCTTGGAAATGCCTCACAGCCAATAACCAATTCCTTATTTTGCCTGTCCTGAGGTAAGGTAGTCAAAGACTGAATCATCCTAAATAGTTGGGCCAGGCACATGAAATAAGCGCCAATTTAAAAACTGATGTGGACGCTTTACAAAATGAAACCAAGTATTTGCGGGACCGGGTGGTAGCGCTGGAAACCACGGCTCGTAAGACCCATTTAAAATTAAGAGGTTTTCAAGAAAAGCTTGAAACTAACACCAACCTACAGATTTTTTTAGCGGAGTGGCTAGCACGGTTAATGAATTTAGAAGATGGCATTCAAAAGTTCTGGCATGATGTGCTAGCCCAAATCAAACTAATCACCAGCTATGACATACCATTTGATCTGGCTTTATTGTTTCTGGATAGATGGAATGCAATAGTGATACCACCACTTCATCGGGATCTCATCACTATTCTCCTAGTAGTGGGCCAAGACATCCATTGCAGCTAGATAGAAAGCAGATAAAGCGCCATCTCACTCTTGCTGGTTGAATAAAGTGTGGGACCACCTAATCTTAGAGAAGATAACACATCATATTCGTCATTCAGAAATTTACCCTAAACAGTCTAATTTTGCAAAAGAAATGGCTTCCCTTCATGGAATTTCTTTTTGCCTCTGATCTGCAACCTCGTCACCCTACATACCTATCTATACTATACCAATAGCTGTCATCACAACACAGAAATCATGATGATTGATAGAGTTAAAGTGCAAATTGGTTCTGAATGAATAGGAGAATTGCTTACTTACCTTGGTCTCGATACTAATAAGTAAGTTGAAATCGACACTTGCTAACATGCCTACTGTAGATGTTAATTTGTTTTTCTGTGTCATTATTGCTGATACAAACTAGGGGAGTCCCAGTGCTGCCAAGGACAACACTAAATCCCTAGTCTGAGAGGAGGTCACATCATCAGCATGGACACTGAAGTCCCCCAGAACTAAAAGTCTGGGGTACTCCAAAGCCCTGCCAGATGCAGCCTCCAACAAGCTCAGCAGGGTATCTGCTGATGCATTAGGCAGTCAGTATGCCAGCCAGATAGCCAAACTCTCCTCAGCTTCCCACACTAGGCCAATACATTCAATTCCAGTAATTAAAGGAGAAAGACTCCCAGATAAGCAATGCCACCCCCACCCCCTGCCCATTAGTCCATGACTGAGAAACCTGGAGGAGTAAGTTGGTTCAGGGTGACAGTCTCACCCTCCCTCACCCAGGTCTCGGTTATGCATGCCAGGTCTACCTGTTGATCTACCAGGTAATCCTGGAGAATAGAGATCTTATTATTAATATACCTGGCATTACACAACACCAGTGTCAGAGAAGGATATACTTTCCTAGTCCCACAACCAGCATCCCTCAGGATGGGACAAAGGCAGGAAGGGGACCGAGCATTACCATATCTCCATCTCCTTGCCATATACTGCCTTGTCCCACCATCATACCGCCCTCACCCCTTTATCACTGGAATCCTCGACCTGGACATGGTCTCCCCTGCCAGAGGTTATTGGCCCTAAACATGACCCACAAAGCATCTGACAATGACAATTAGAAGCAAAAAATAACAACCCGACAGTAACAGGTACTTAATACACAATAAAATCTTGACCCAGCCCTCTCCTATCCTCAACCTACCAAAGCACCCACCCTACTAAAATACCAGAAAATATAAAATAAATTTATCAATAAGCTAAAAATGATTCACAAATCTATACAAATACCCATTAATAATTAATAAATCCCAACATAAAATCAATTAATTTAGCAGCCTATTTCAAATTTGATCCAATCAATTCAAATCAATTAATCAGAGAAAAACATCTTACTGTATTTATAGTAGGGGTACCCAATAACAACATTCAATTAATTAAGGATGGGACAATTCATCATCTAATGGTGGGAAAATCAATCCAATCAGTCAGGAAGAGCAGGCAATGAAAGGAACAGAGTGTCCACTAGTTGAATGAAACATCAACACCCGCCAGCACTGTTTTGCAATTGAAGCCCCCATCCCCACCCCAAACTCTGCAAGATCCTAGGTCCCTGGCTACATGACCCAGGAGAGCTGAAATTCAAAAAGGCCTCTACCCTTGCCCTGCATAGTCCAGAGAACCCAACCAGCCCCCCGGGGGCAAGCTGATTCCTGTCTCCTGGCATAGGGCCATCCACAGAAATGTACTTTCTCCAGGGCCAGCTAGCATCATCTGAGATTACCGAAGTTGAGTTGGGCTTACAAGACACGTCAAAATTCAGGAACTACAAGATAGCAACTGTGAGAAAAAAACACCAAGGAACTAAAATTCTCTGGCTTCACAGCTGATTCTTTGTTGAACACCGAAAAACTGGGGAATGCCATGACAATGATGACAGAAACATCCAGTCCAGTGCTCAAACTTCTGGCTACTGGCCCAACAACAACCACCGAGAAGATGGTCATCATGGTGATGGTGGTAGCGGCTATAGAGGAGGCTGAAGGGACAAAGCCAGCACTCAGACTGAACACTGCCAATTCTTCAGTGGCCACAGACTACAGCCTATGTTCTCCAACATAAATTAGTGTATTTATATTCCCCACCTTTCTTGCAACTCAGTCAACATCCAAAATGAGTAACAATAATGGATAATATTGTGAGGGTCCTTAGGTCACACAACACAGGGCTTCATAAGAAGGTAACTGTTTGATAGATCCAGCACAAAACATGTTTACAGCTTGTATCAGGAATGGCCGTCAGCACTAGGGCCTCTGACTTATACTAGAATCAAACATCCCCCCTGTAAGCATGAGCCAATGGATAAATCTCGCACGTGTGGCAATAGCAAGCAGGCAAAGCAAAAAGCCATTAACTTTCCCAGCCGAGAAACTGCAGCTGGAGCATCTACAAGGTCAAGCATAAGACAGCAAACAGTTGGTGAGCCAGAGAGAGCTAAGACAGAAAACAGGAGGTAACACCTCCACATTCCAGACCCATAACAGGGCTACCTGACATCCTACCCCTCCCAACGCCCCCCCCCCAGGTTTCTCGGGAAAGCGGCAGTGGAAGCATCTAAGGAGGCGGGAAGTGGAAACATGTTCCTCCGCCACCCACTCTTGGTGTTGAAGACCAAACTCCACCCATTCAATCAAATAAAACAGCTTGTTACACTTTAGCTTAGAGTCCAATATATCAGCAACTTCATAATGCAGTTCGCTTTACACCATCGTTGAGGCTGCCACACGTTTGGGCCAGGGTTCCGGCGGAGGAGGCTGAAATGGAAAATAGAATGCAAATGTCTCAGAGTTTTAGGCAAGTCAAGTTCAACAGCCACTTCATTGATTTTCCGCTTTACTGGGAACGGCCCCACAAATTTCCACCCCAGTTTGCGGCTGGATCAAAGGCCCTTAATGCTCTTGGTGGAGACATAGACTGAGTCCCCAGGCTGGATGTCCCAGCTTTCGGAGCGCTTCTTGTCTGCCTGGACTTTGTAAGCCTCCTTGGCTTCATCCAAAGTTTTACATAACACCGGCCAGGCATCCTTGAGACGTTTACACCAATCCCCCCCCTCCCCCTCCGGTAAAAAAAACCCTCTGAGAGAAACGGGAGAGGTGGAGCCTCAAAGCCATACACTGCCATGAAGGGGGACACCCCCATGGAGGAATGACAGGCATTGTTATAACAAAACTCGGCAAGGGGGGAGAAACCCTGCCCAATCGTCCTGTTGGAAGTTCGTAAAACACCTGAGGTATTGTTCGAGTGTTTGACATGTTCCATTTGCCCGTCTGTTCTGGGGTGATAGGCGCTACTCAATCCCCGTTCCACCCCCAGAAGCCCCATCAGCTCCCCCCAAAATTTGGAAACAAATTGTGCTCCCCTATCGGAGATTATCTTCCAGGGCAAAGTGTGTAACCTGAAGACATGTTGAAGGAATGCCTTAGCCAGAAGGCGAGCCATAGGTAGTGTCTTAAACGGGATAAAATGAGCTTGTTTGGAAAACAAGTCCACCACCACCCAAATAACCATTTTACCCCTGCTTGGGGGTAAATCCGTGATGAAATCCATTGAGATAATTTCCCAGGGTCTACTGGGTGTGGGGAGTGGTTGCAAGACACCCAGCAGCTTCCCCAGACATGCTTTGCACATAATGCAGGTTTGACATGATTTGACAAAGAGGGAAAGATCCTTTCTCATCCCAGGCCACCAAAACTGGTGTTGCAGGAGATGCAATGATTTGACAAACCCCATATGTCCCACCAGTTTGTTTCCATGTACTGTGGACATTTTTTCACCCCTTAACGCTGAAGGCACAGTTTGTGGCCGCGGTACCAGCAACCATTAGCCCTTTCCTCAACCTCCCTCTCCTTTTCCAATTCGAAATGATCAGCGTCAGAAAGGGCAGAGGCAAATTTAATATCCCAACAGTCCTCAGTCTCCCAAGGTTGGGTTTTCACCTGGCTGTGTGTCGTCACCACCCCTCCCAACTGTGAGGGCATGAACATAGATTTGAACACACCCTCCCTTTGACTGTCATGCTGTGGGAGGTGGGATAACGCATTGGCCAAAGAGTTATATTTCCCCGGGAAATGGTGCAGTGTGAAGTTAAACTTGGAGAAGAAATCCGCCCAACGGAGCTGCTTAGCATTCAAATTACAGGGCGTGCACATCACTTCCAGGTTTTTATGATTGGTCCACACCTCAAACGGCCCCCTGGCCCCCTCCAACCAGTGCCGCCATATAGAAAGCGCTAATTTGATAGCTTCCACCTCCTTGTCCCAAACTGACCAATTGTGTTCAGTGTCGTTAAACTTCCGGGAGATGTAAGCCAGGGGATAGAGTTTCCCATCCTCCCCCTCTTGCAGGATGCAGGATCCATTGCAACATCTGAGGTGTCTACTTGCACAATGAACTTTTTTAGTTCACTCAGATGGACCAGAATGGGTTCGGAAGTGAACAGGGCTTTTAGGCATTCAAACACCTCTTGGCATTCATTAGTCCAGTTCAGTTTAGCCCCGGGGCAGGTGCTTTCAGGCCCCTTTCCCTTAGTCTTCAACAAATCCGTGAGCAGTAGGCTCACCTGGGCAAACTTCGCAAGGAAGGACCTGTAGAAATTGGCGAACCCAAGGAATCCTTGGAGTTGCCTCCGGGTTCAAGGAGGTTCTCACCCCACAACATCCCAGACCTTGGCTAGATCCATCTCCAAACCTCTGGGGGAAATAGGAAGTCTATCTCAGTACAATGGAAGTCACACTTCGACAGCTTGGCAAACAGTTCGGGCTTGTGTAACGTGTGCAGGACCTCCCGCACCAATCTCATGTGAGACGGTTTATCAGGGGAATAAATCAAGATATCATCTAGATAAACAATGAGCCCTTTAAACAAATACTTGTGCAACACTTCATTGATTAGGTTCATAAAGACCCCTGGAGCCTCTTGAAGTCCGAAAGGCATCACTCGATATTCGAAGTGCCCCAGTGGGATGTTAAACGCCATCTTATACTCATTCCCTTCCTTTATGCGAACCTGGAAATAGGCATCCCTATTTGAGGTTGAGCTTCGAGAAGATTTTCCACTTAGCCACTTCGGCCAGGAGATCCTTCATGAGGGGCAGGGGGTAGGCATTCATGGTGGACACAGCATTCAACCCCCTATAGTCCGTACAGAGCCTCAGCCCACCATCCTTTTTTTAATGGAACAATACAGGTGCAGCAAAAGGGGAAGACGTGGCCAGGTTTTTGTCAATAAATTTACGCAATTCCTCCTTTTCCCAGGTACTCATGGCGTACAATTTCCCTTTAGGTAACTTCCAGCCCGGTATCAACTCAATCGCACAGTCTGAGTGTCTGTGAGGTGGCAATTCGTCCGCCTCCTCTTCTTCAAACACCCATGCCAAATCCCGGTACTCCAGGGGAATGGAAGTCAATTCCTCCTCGGCTAGGCAAGCCCTCACCAGTTCATCCAGAGGGAGGCCTTTGGCATTTAGGTGAAATAAATTTAATTACCCCCTCATCCCACGGAATATAGGGGTCGTGGTCATGAAGCCACGGGCTGCCCAGCACCATAGGGAAGCGAGCAGCTGACGTGATAACAATGGTCAATGCTCCCAATGCACTCCCGCACTCATCCATAGAGGTACAGTCTCGTACTTACAAGAGTCTTTCATAGCCAACCCATCCATTTGGATAAACACAATGGGATCTGGGAGTTGGACAACTTTTGCCCTCAACCCCGTGACTAGCGAGGGACTCAACCACACCCCGAGTCTGGGCTACTTGTGTAAATAGGTGAAGATCATCTGGGCCAGGAGATGAAACCAGTGTCCACTTTTCCATCTTTCTTTGCCATGAACTTGCAACCGACTTTGGGGACCCCGTAGAGTTTTCAGTGCAAGAGATGTTCAGAGGTGGTTGTCATTGTCTGCCTCTGCATAGCAGCCCTAGACATCCATGGGGGTCTCCCATCCAATACTAACCATGTTTAGTTCCTGAGATCTAATGAGATCCGACTAGCCTGAGCTATTCAGGTCAGGGCTTTTCTGTCAGGTATCCCCACTTAATAACATTAGGCACAGTTGCTGAACTCTTCATACCTCGGCTTGTACACCCAAGCTAAGAGCAGGTGGCCCTTCAGCCCATCTCACCTCTTCCCCCCCCACACACACACCCTCTTTTCTCTTGGTAACTGAGCTGCCCTGCTTCTGCTGCTCCAGCTGCTGGTTTGAAGAGGCTTCGAGCTGGCTCTACGTAAACACTGGAACAGTTGAAACACACCTTATAATTAGAATGCTCCACTCTACAATTACTGCATTTTCCAAGCTACAGCTGCTTCCTGATCATTATTAGGTTAAGAAACTTCTGATAGTAACATCATATTAACCCTGAAATTAAGAGGCAGACCACCCAGAGGGTGATGTTGCACTTTCTCCAAGCAGCTTTGATAGCAAGAATCGTTTTGTTGTCAGAGGGATATGAGGTTCATGTTTCACTCCCATTTTGATAGGTTAACCCCAGCATCCTATTGAATGCACTGCTGGGCTAGATAAGCCAAGAAATTGCATTCCTCCTAAGCCACTGCACTTCAGAGCCTATTAGACTGCCATGTACTTGTTTCTTTACTTCATTTTTACCCAGCCTGTCTCCTCAACGGGGACTCAAAGCTGTTTACGCTGTTTTCCTCTCCTCCGTGTTATCCTGTGAGGTAGGTTAGTCTGAGAGTGTGTGACTGGCCCAAAGTCACCAAGCAAACTTCCAGGGCAGAGTAGGCATTCAAACCAGGCCCTCCCACACCCTAGCCTGGCACTCTTAAGCACTGCAACACACTGGTTCTCAGTACACTGTGTCAGTCAATTGATTCATCTGAGCCACCATTATCTAATACGATTAAGCAATGGCTTTACAAGGTCTCAGGCGGGGGCTCGTTCTAGGCCTGTTTCCTGAGATCCCTTGGCAGCTGGAAATGCTGAGGACTGAGCCTGGAACCAATTACATGCCAAAAGCATGCCCTACTGCTGAGCTAGGACTCCAGCCATGCTCCTGATTTTGTAATATTTGCAAATATGCAAGAGAAGGATGGGGGGGGAGACCTCTTCAGCTGGCAGCAAAACTACTGCTTCCATGTTACATCTGTAAAGAGTGACTGCACCCCAAGTGTGCCTCCGTTTTTGCCAATCCCAGCTAAAAGCTGCCAGCCATCTGTATCTCAGCCATCTGTGAAGTCTGCCTTCCAGTAAACCTTTGATAAGCCTGTGCAGTCCAGACTTACAGATGAAGATTTCATCTGGATAGTGTCCATTTCTAAATGCAGAACATGCAGTGAACCCAAACATAATGATTTCTGACACATGGGAGGAGGTAGAAACCTTCCAGTCCAGCAGCTATTTTGACAGTCCACTGTCTGATTTCATTTTCCTGAGAAGCAGCAGGGGCAGTAAGTGACTGAGCAGTCAGTGGGCCTGGCAGGCACGGGCAGAAGGCAAGCAGGGCAGACTGGAAAAGGGAAAAGAGACAGAGCTAAAGCCCCCCCCTCCACACACACACACACACACACACACACACACACCACTTCACTCCATATCACTACGGCCAGGATGGGGGTGGCATGGCACATGCAGCACATAGGTATGGAGTAGACTAGGTGAGGGTCTGACGGTAGTTTGAAGTCAGAAGTAGCAGAATACTTGTGGTAGAGTATATACAGTTTATTTTACAGAGCTATATACATACCTTAGGTATCATGTGACCTCCTGGCTGTCACTGTAGATCATCCAGATCTAACTCCTGCACATGACATGCTGTCATCTTGCTTATGCCAACACGCCTCCCAAGATACAGCTAGTCATGGGCATTTTATTACATAGCATAACAAACCTATCTTTAGGCAAATTCTTTGTGAATATATCAGCTATGTTGTCATCACTTGTACACTGTACCATTTGTATCACACCACGACATATTGCGTCTTTTACATTTTGGTACCTTATCAGTATGTGCTTACTCCTAGTATGCACTCCCTGTTTTTTTGCTAGTTGTCTAGCAGCAGAACTGTCACAGTATATTGACATTGGCAATTTACTTTGTACATCAAAATCCAGCAGTAGTTGATTAAACCATTCCATCTGGACAATACAGTCGCTAACTGCAGAAAATTCTGCTTCACAAGTGCTTGTTGAAATAAATGACTGCTTGATTGATTTCCATGCTACATAAATATTGCAAAGCCTGAGGTAGACCTCCCATCTGGCCTCTCTCCCCAGCTGGCATCACTGTAAGCAAGTAGTTCTGTTTCATCAGTTACATTCAGAACAAGTTTTTTATTCACAGTACCCTTCAGATACCTCAGCACCCGTTTGGCTGCTTTCCAGTCACCCTCAGTTGGACGAACACTTTTGTGTCAACCAGTGCACTGCTATACAGATATCCGGTCTGGAAGAACACGCTAGATATAACAATGATCCAACTAGTGACTGATACAGTTCTTTCTGTTCAAACATTTTGTCACTACTCTCCTTGCAATAGCTGGTTGTCATTGGAGTACCTACACACTTAGCTTCAGTCATATTATACTTTTCCAAAAGTTGTGTAATTTTATCCTCCTGACTTAACACAAAAAATCCCTGAGCATTTTTGGAGATTTGCACTCCCAAATAATTTTATATTTGTCCCAGGTCTTTTACTTTGAATTGTTTTTGCATTGTTGTAGTGAACCACTCTAATTGTTTGTCATTATGGTGCAAAAAACAAAGGTCATCTACAAACACCAGCACATAACACTGTTGTGTGTGTATGTTGACACTGTACAAACAGGGATCAGCAATACTTTGCTTGAAGCCTAGTTTAGTTAATGCTTCTCTTAAGCATTCTCCCCAGAGATATGCACTCTGACGTAAACCATAGAGACCTTTATGCAAACGCAACACCATATTTGGATTTGCACACTCAAAACCTGGTATCTGTTTGAGATATAATTCCTCCTTCAAAGGTGTATTGAGATATGCAGTCTCAAAGTCGAAATGATTCACTGTCATACCTCTAACAGTAGCTAGCACAAGTGCTGCTTATACACTTTCCATTCTTACAGTTGGACTGAAACTTTCATGAAAATCTTTACCCTCGTTTTGCAGGAAGCCTTTTGCTACCAAATGAGCTTTGTAGTTTAGGTCACCATCATTTGTGGTTTTTACCTTGTACAACCACCTACACCCTAGTGCCTTTTTGTCCTTTGGCAACTCACTAGGTGAAAACACTTGATGTGACTGTAGAGAGTTGTACTCAGCTTCCATTACCTTCAACCAAGCATTTTTCTGTTCTCCCTGTAGTGACAACACATCATTATAATCATTGGGAACATACACGTGATTAATCCCATATCTTTGTGGTGGCACACCTTTGGTAGAATGACTAGAAACTCTCAGCTGTTGCTGCACACTCTGTTCATCCCCAGAGGCAGACCTAGCAGGTGATTGAACCTCCTGCTTCACTTCCTGAGTTCCCTCAGAGTTCACAGTTAAAGGTAACACATGAGAAGGTGTCTCATTAGCATGGATTTTGGACCAATTAGCATTTTCACAAAAGTTAGCTGACCTGCTATATTTAAGCATGTTATGTGGGTTAGAAAAACGATAGGACTTCATGCCTGTCTGATAGCCCCAAAAGGTTAGTTTTTCTGCTCTTGCTTTCCCTTTTCGCCTCTGCCCTAAGGGAATGTTTATCCATGCTTTGGTACCAAAAACTCTTAAATGCTCTAAGCTTGGTGGTTTCACATATAAAGCCTTATAAGGGATGTCATTTATAGCTTTTGTCCACACACAGTTCAAAGTCTAAGTCATCCAAAGCCTTTTATTGGCATATAAATAAAAATACAGTAATCTGAGACACGGTTCAAAGTGTAGCATTGCCTCAGTCCAGAATGATATTGGTAGCTCTGAGTCAAGGCATGCATCATTGTTTGCAAAACAGCTCCCTTTCTTTCCACAACCCCATTTTCTTGCGGCGTGGAAACGTTAGCAATTTGGTGCTCAATCCCGTGTAATCTGAACCATTTTTGCAACTCCTCAGCCATAAATTCTCCCACCATATCAGTTTGGAACGAACGAAGCATACATTTTAGCTGCCTATGAACGTTTGCAGCCCATTGCTTAATCATGGCACATGTCTCAGATTTTTTTTTTCAACTTTAAGACCAACAAAGTTTTATTCAAAGTATAAGCTTTCATGTGCAAGCACACTTCTTAAAATACAATAAAGTCCACACATATAGGAAGAGGGTGAGCAGTAAATTAGCATACAGCACAATGAAGATATATGACAAAATTGGAGATTGATGGGCAGATGTATCCTTAATTGTGAAATGCTGAGACCCTGGCCAGTGATACAACCCAGTGGAATTAAGCCTACTTGGAAGTAAGCACCCCTGACAAATGGAGTTTGTTTCCCCATAACTATGTAGAGGAAGGCAGCCTTCCAGCCTAGTCCTATGCAGGAGGAGAACAGGCTTCTCTTGGAGCTTTGATCACACCATTAAAGGAAGTCACAGCTGCAACAGCTTCCCTCACCCCTCCTGACCAGTTTCAACCTGTCCTCCTCCTATATACCTGTTTCAAGGTATATTGCTCTCTCCCTCCTTAGCAGTTGGCCACTTTATCCCTGCAGAAATACTAGGCCCAACTATTCAGTAAGTTGTTTTCCTCATAGAAGCACATCTAAAATGGCAGCATTCACATATTTTTAATAGAAGTGAAACATAAGTAGTGCTTGTAGATAGGTAAGCAATCACAGTCAGCAAAGGGATTGGCATCTCTACATGGGCCCTGATTTGAGGGTGGCCCAGGAAGACAAGGCCTGGTCCTTCTCACAGTTACACAGAAGGTGCAGCTCCCTGCCCTCCCCAAATTAAAAGTAGTTTTTTTTTATTTATTAGATTTTATTTACTTGATTTGCCATCCACCTTTCTCTTTTTTTTTTTGAATATTTTTATTAACTTTTATAATTCGTAACAATACAACACAAAACAATGCATCAAAATACAACTTAATTAACTGTTATGCAACATATAATTACATATGCACTTTAGCCTCAGTCATTAATAAAAAGCAAAGTCCAGATATGCCTCTGGCAACCGATATAGGT
>NW_015177087.1:49043-49206 GCF_001447785.1 Gekko japonicus | reverse complement strand
GAAATTCATATGTTTTAATAGCTCTAATAGAAAGTTTGGCTCCACCCTGTCGAAAGCTTTCTCTGCATCGACTGAAAGTATGGCTGATTTTATGGAATTTTGTTGACAATAGTTGATAACGTTTAGAGTTTTTCTAATGTTATCAGTGATTGTGCGGCCCGGC
>NW_015177087.1:45674-48945 GCF_001447785.1 Gekko japonicus | reverse complement strand
TTATATTGTTGAGTCTAGCTGCCAATACAGAGGATAGTATTTTAAAATCAGAGTTTAAAAGAGAGATCGGCCTATAGGATGCCGGAAGAGTTCTATCCTTATCAGGTTTTGGGAGGACAATTACCTTTGCTTCCGTCCAAGTAGGAGGAAGTTGCCCAGATGTTAATACATGATCCTTAAATTGGGTTTGAAAAATTTTGTAATATTCAATGGGAAAGCCGTCCCTTCCTGTCTTTTAACATCTCTTTTTCTGTTATAGGCTGCTCTAGAAATTCCCTATGTTCCCGTGTCAGTTTATTATTATATTTTATAGAGTTTAAATAGTCTTGAATGTCTGATAACTTTGGATTAGTAGAAGTATATAGTTTTGCATAGAAATCAGCAAAAACAGATGTAATTTCTTTGGGAAGATTATGTAATTGGTGGTGTTCATCTTTTATATTATATATCGTGGAGGAAGCAATTTGTTGTGAAACTCTATGTTTTAGAATTTTTATTGATTTGGGTGTTCTTGTGATGTATTTTTGTTTCAGAAATAAAAATTGTTTTTGTATATGTGTTGTTTCTAAAAAATCCAGTTTTTTCCTTTTGCTTTTTTTCTAGTGTTTGACTTTCATCCATAATCTCATCTACCACTTTCTGTTTGTTTTTTTTTATAGGAGGAAGCTAGAGAAATGATATGTCCCCGCATGGTTGCTTTAAATGCTTCCCAAATGGAGATTGGTGATGCTGAACAAGCTGCATTAAAGTCAAAATATTCTGTGATCTTATTTTTGATAGTTTCCTTTATACCCTCATTGTACAATAAAAAAGTATTTAATTTCCAATGAAAATTGCTCTCTGTTGTTTGTTGTGCATCTAAAATACACGAGACCCAAGAGTGATCAGAGAGAACCGTGGGGCCTACATTCGATTCAATCATGTTAGGAAGTAGTGCTGTAGAGGCTAAAAGGAAATCTATACGAGTATATATTTGATGTGGTGCCGAGTAAAAAGTATATTGCCTGTCCTCAGGATTTAATTCCCTCCAAATATCAATTAATCCAAAAGAATCAAAGATTCCCTGAAGTTTGGTTTTTTTATTTGGATGTTTTTGTTTTGCCAATGTATTAGAGGCTAAAAGGAAATCTATACGAGTATATATTTGATGTGGTGCCGAGTAAAAAGTATATTGCCTGTCCTCAGGATTTAATTCCCTCCAAATATCAATTAATCCAAAAGAATCAAAGATTCCCTGAAGTTTGGTTTTTTTATTTGGATGTTTTTGTTTTGCCAATGTATTATAAGTTCTGTCAATCCTAGGGTCCACAATATAATTTAAGTCAGCACCAATAATTATTTCCCCTGCTTTAAAATCCATCAATTTCTTTAATGTATCTACTATGAAATCAATTTGATCAGAGTTCGGGGTGTAAATAGAAGCAATAGTTAGTGGTTTCCCGTACAATTCACCTTGTACAAAAACATATCTTCCCCTAGGGTCAATTTCAGTTTTTTTACATTGAAAAGGTAGATTGCTAGAAATCAAAATGGCTGTTCCCCTTGCTTTGGAGCTTCCTGGAGCCTGAAAATGCTGAGAAAACCATTTTGTTTTTAAAACTTGATTGATAGATGTTTTTAGATGTGTTTCTTGAAGACACAAAATATTAACTTTTTGCTTTGACCATAGATTTGACGCCCTTTTTATTTTAATTTTGTCATTGAGGCCTCTGGCATTCCAAGTGGAAATATGGATTTGTTGCATAAAACCAATACTAACTTTTAACAACTAAACTACAACTCACAAAATCGACCCCTCTATAAGAAGGGTAGTGTTCAATCTATCTGGCCTACAAATGAGCCAGAAAGTAGGAGCAAGGCTCCCTGCCACTCCTAATTGAATCACTTTAAATATGTAAGAGAAATAAAAACGTAAAATTAAAGCTTTGTTGGGGGAGAAACATTAAAAAACGCTTCCGTCTCCCTCCCACCTCAGGCGTTATAAAGTTGGGTTTTCTCCTTCTACAGAAAATATATTGAAGAGCTTATAACAAACAGCTGTCTTCCTTTAATTGTGAGCCAAACAGGCTATACAAACCTTAAAGTTATATAACATAAAAGACTGCTTAAAATATTAATTCAATAGTGTTATATGTTTTTTCAAAAATAAATTGATGTCTCTTTTTCTATAAAACCATAAATTGGGGTATTTATAGCTTAGTTCCAATATAGTTTATAAGGCAAATAATATAGGTAAGCCTTTACAAAATAACATTGGTTGAGCTTGTCTCATATCTTAATTAAAAATTGTCATTACCTTAAAATTTTTGAACCACTCAGCATGCATTTGATTAGGCTTACTTAATAATTGCAAAAGCGGTACTCATCCCTTTGATTCCATTAAAGCTTTTTTTTAAAAAAAAATAAGTTGGTTAAGTTCACCTTATAAGTTAACAAAGGGTTGGTTATGACTTATAAATGAGAAAAACTTTAAAGAATAATTATCTATGATGTAAAAAGAGGTTGTCTTCACCTTTAAAGAGCAATTCAACCATTACAATACATTTCCATTTAGATTTACCTTAATGCAAAACATTGTTTAAATAATATATATTAACCAAGGAAAGAATGGGTTAACTGCACCCTTGAACATCTTGTGCTGTACCACTCGTTTACCTATATATACAAAAGAAAAATGGGTTAACAGCCCCCTTAAACATAGTTTGCTTCATCATATATTAGACATTAAAAAGTATTAATAAATGGCTTGTACAGATGAACCAAAGAAGGAATGGGTTAACCACACCCTTGAACACCTTGTACTATAGCATACGGTTATCTGTATATTAAGAGAAAAAATGGGTTAACTGCACCCTTGAACATAATGTGCTTCAACAAGTATTAAACGTATGAAAATAGAAAATTGTTGATAACAAGCTTGTCTGGATATATTAGTGTACAGTAACTTAACAGGAACTTAGATGACTGTAGAGCTTAGATTTTGTTCCAGTAGTACTTAACAGGTTAATAATAGTTTGTGGAAAAGGGTTTTAGAGTCAAACAACGAGGCTCTTCTGCCTAGTGTTCACCATAGTCTTCGAGTAGAGACTAGAGTTAATATAGTTCCGGGAGGAATATAACCTCCCTCTCAGGTCCGTCGCTCATTCAAAGAGTTCCAGTGGACCGATTGGCAAAACAACAAAGTATTTTGGCCATCTAGGCTCTTGATTCCAAATAAATTTAAAGTTCACACACGGGATTTCTTTTTTCTTCCTGCTTGTAGCCAGCGGTG
>NW_015177087.1:34918-44921 GCF_001447785.1 Gekko japonicus | reverse complement strand
GAAAATAGAAAATTGTTGATAACAAGCTTGTCTGGATATATTAGTGTACAGTAACTTAACAGGGACTTAGATGACTGTAGAGCTTAGATTTTGTTCCAGTAGTACTTAACAGGTTAATAATAGTTTGTGGAAAAGGGTTTTAGAGTCAAACAACGAGGCTCTTCTGCCTAGTGTTCACCATAGTCTTCGAGTAGAGACTAGAGTTAATATAGTTCCGGGAGGAATATAACCTCCCTCTCAGGTCCATCGCTCATTCAAAGAGTTCCAGCGGACCGATTGGCAAAACAACAAAGTCTTTTGGCCATCTAGGCTCTTGATTCCAAATAAATTTAAAGTTCACACACGGGATTTCTTTTTTCTTCCTGCTTGTAGCCAGCGGTGGAACGCGTCTGCATCGTTGGGAGTCATCTCTTTAGGTTCCGGTGGGTTTGGAGTTTCAAAATGGATACCAAGATCCATTAAGAGCTGATAGCCACTATCTATATCCGTGGCTATATAGCGTTTGCCTTGATGAAGAACTAAAAGTTCAGTGGGCGAGGACCAACGGAACCTACATTTGTGGTCAGTGAGTTTTTGCGTAATTGTTTTCAACTCTCGTCTGTGCTGAAGAGTCTCAGCCGATAGGTCTAAGAGGGTGAGGATCTTCGCGTTTTTGTATTTTAAGCCTCCTTCCGACCTAGATTTTCTTAAAATAGCATTTCTGGTCCGGCTATCTGGAAAGACTGCAAGTATGTCCCGGGGATATGTTCCGTTCCTTTTAGTAAGGGAACCAAGGCGGTATGCAGTGTCTATGATGGGAGCTACGTTTTCTTCTAGGTCTAACGCTCTCGCTAGCCAGGTTGCTAAAAAAATTTTAAGGTCGGACTCACCCTCCTCTTTTTCAGGCAGACCACGGAACTTCAGGTTCTGTTCTTTCGACTTATTTTCAAGTACCATAATTTTGTTCCGGGCCCAAGTTTCCGACTTCTGAAGGTCCTGGATCTCTTGTTGGGCCGTAATGGCTCCTTCAAGCGCCGTTTCTGCAGCTTGCGCCACTTCTGAAAGAGTTTCTTTCATTGAGTGAAATTCCTCCGTCAGTGGTTTTATTGCCGAATGCACCTGATCGGCAATATTCTCTTCTAGTTGTTTTATAGTTCTGAGAAATTCGTGGCGGGAGAGGGTCGCCCCGTCGTCGTCTTGATTAGGTTCGGCGGCCATCTTAGGAGTATTCGTCGCCCGTTTGTCGACAGGGCCGCTGTCGTCTTTTGAGAAGAATTTTGACATTGGCGTCGTTGTTTCAGAGCTTTTTTTCGTTTTTGCAGATAAGTTTCGTCCCATAATGATCTGTATGCGTTTATCCGATGAATTAGAAGGAGTATTTTGCGATTAAAGGCAGGCAGGGAGACGGAGCCGAGCTAACATGCGACCATCTCTTCGGCTCGCCTGGCCACTATGTCTCAGATTTTTTACTCAGTGGATAAAGCTAGCAAAATTTTGAGTGGTCATCAACCAGCAAAAGCAGGAATTTCTTGCCCGACACACTATTTATATTGGCATGGACTAATTCTAACGGTTCATTAGTCACTCTCCCACTGACCTTCGCAACTGGGTAGGCTTGTGATTTAGACTGCTTACACACATTGCATTCCAAATAGTTATCACATTTTTAAAGTTTTGTTTCCCCCAAACACTCAAGGGTTTTACTTATAGTGTGAAAACTCACATGCCCCAACCTTCTATGTAGAAGATGAATGCAATTATCTTGTAGCTTATTTTCATTGCTCACCACTGCCTGAGCTTGCACTGGGTTGTTTAGCAACATATACACATCATTTCTCAATTCCCCCACAGCCAACTGCTGTTCACCTTTGTATATAGTGCAACCCTTGTCTCCAAATGTTATGCTAAATCCTGCCTGGTCTAACGCACTCACACTTAAAAGGCTATTTTGTAAATCTGGCACGCATAAGACATTATCAAACCTGTAGTTTAAACAGGGGGAAAACACACTCCCTTCACAAGTGACAGCAGAAGAGCTGCCGTCTGCAAGACAAACTCTATGGAAGCAGGATGAATGTTCTCCAGCAAGCTCCTGTTTCTTGTGATGCTTTTGGAAGCGCCGCTGTCCAACAACCATTGTTCACTTTCTCTGTTGTCACCAGCAGTCACCAATGTGACCTGATGCTTGAGTACGGTGGGAGGCTTTTGTTCCTTTCCCTCACTGCGCTCAGCATTTTGTGTGCGCCTCCATTGCTGTGGACATGTTTTACAAAGATGGTCTTTAGAGCCACATAAGAAGCAGCTTTTTTGTTTCACAGGTGCAGTTGATTTGCCGGACCTCGGCCGTGCTCTGGGCATACTGCCAACATAGGCTTGCTTATCAGGCTTGGCTCCATTCCCGGGAAGGAAGTCTGCCAATTCTCTGCGCTGTAATCGCGTTTCCTCATCAAAAAGACGACCCAAAACATAATCTATCCTTAAGTCCTCGGCTTTTTGACTCTCAAACGCCGAAATTAGACCGTTGAAGTCTGCAGTCAGAGAGCTT
Organism: Gekko japonicus; assembly: GCF_001447785.1. Lineage (NCBI taxonomy): Eukaryota > Metazoa > Chordata > Lepidosauria > Squamata > Gekkonidae > Gekko > Gekko japonicus. The sequence continues at coordinate 42,397 of NW_015177087.1, read as the reverse complement.
AACAGGATAAAAATTTGATCTTGCTCTGTGATGGTTTTGCCTCTCAATGCCAAAGATTGAAAGCACTCAGTCAAGTTATCAATGTGAGACCTCACTGACTGGTGCGGCCCCATAACTGTCCGGTACATTTTTCTGGTGAGAGCAATCAAAGAGGCTGCAGATTTTTGCACATGAACCACCTTCAATGCATCCCACGCTGTTTTGGATGACGTTTTATCAGACACATGCAATAACTGTTGGTCAGACAAACTCAGCACTATAAACGCTAGAGCCTTGGCATCTTTCTCGGTGTCATCTGCTGTAGGAGCAGCCGGGGGTGCAGAAACATAAGTCCATAACCCCTCTTTCTTCAGAAAGTGCTGCATACGCAGGGACCACACAGAATAGTTCTCATGAGTGAGCTTATCTACTAGCAAGGCATTAGCAGTTTGAGCCATGCTTTTTTACTCACACTTCTCCGGCTGCCGGTTGCTCCTGGAACTCCTCCAACACTCCAAAGTTAGAACGGAGATATGATATCCAGCCTTGTACCAGCTCTGTCTTTGTGGCACTCACTCTGCTCCACTGGAAGATAACGACATCCTTGCTGCTCCAAGAGTATTACGTCCTTCACCGATCGACTCTCCACTGCGCAGCGCCTCCGGCACTCCAGAACCCTGGGCCCATAACCCTGACGGTAGTTTGAAGTCAGAAGTAGCAGAATACTTGTGGTAGAGTATATACAGTTTATTTTACAGAGCTATATACATACATGCAGCTTTGTAGCAGTTCATAATTCTGACTGACAAAGTGCTTCGCTGAACATCCAACCTTAAGACAGGTTACTTGGTCAAGAACCTTTCTCAATATATACATCTGTTGACCAATCATATTCCAGCACTGTACAACTGCTTAGTCATTCTGACACCAGCAGATATGATGCAACCTCCTGGCTGTCACTGTAGATCATCCAGATCTAACTCCTGCACATGACATGCTGTCATCTTGCTTATGCCAACAGGGTCATCGCTCTGTTTAGGTTCCAGACTCAACTTTGCAGAAACCATTCTTTACTGCCCCATTTCTACAACCAAGAGCAGCCTCCTCCATTGACCTGGGGTAGTTAACTTCACTCCCTGGCTTCATGGTACCTGTATACTACCAACCCTGCCTTGCTTCACCCACCCCCAGCTACCCTTCACCACTGCCTTAAGAACCTTTCCCAGCAGCTGAAACTTCTCCCTAATGCCACCCAGGACCCTGCCTCCGCACCTTTGTGTTCTGTAGGAGTCCCTGGCCATACCCATCCCACTGGCTGGGTGAGCTCCTGCCACCAGGTTTCTTCAGGGATGTCATCCTACCCCTTTTCTGGCGTCAACCTTCTGCTTTGCAGCCCTCCAATGTGGGGGGAAGACCCCGGACTCTAACCCTGGGTCACAATGGCATTTTATCCCATTGTTCCTTAAAGGAGTTCAGTGCAGCTGTCAGAGTCCCTAGTCAATCAAACTCAACAACAGTCCTTCAGAGAAGTCCAGTTTATTGAAGAGAGTACTTAGGTCATCATTCGACACACTCTGTGTCAGGAATGGAGTGTAGGTGGGGAGCCAGATAATTATACTCAGTTCATACAGTACAACGTAAGACCAGAGATCATCGATGCGCTAACAAGCTATCTCATGCCCAGGCCAACCACACTCACCAAGCGCATCGAGTTCCAGACCCGGATCCAGAAAACAGGCAAGACGGCTGCGGCTTTCCTGGCAGCCCTGCGGCAACTGGCCGCACTAAGGTGGAAGAGAATCTTCTTACGCAATTTGCGTGGGGCATCAGCGACCAGAAGCTGCGAAGAAGGTTGATTGGGACCGCCGACATCACGCTTGATGTTGCCCTCCAACTTGCCATCGCCCACGAAGCCTCGCACCGAGATCGTCAGCCAGCGGCAGTTCGCCTCATACTCCCCGACTCAGGCCCTGAGAACTCAGAAGAGGAGAACATCCAGCTCATCCTCCAGCCATCACGCTTTCTTCAATGACGTCTTGATTGCCGCCGCGACCCCCGACGAATTCGCCTCCAGTCTTTGCAGCGTTTTGACTCGGCTGGACTCAAAGTGAAATGAGAGAAGTGCCTACTCGGGGTTTCAGAGGTGGACTTCTTGGGGTTCCGAGTCGACGCTACCGGTCTGCACCCAGCGAAGGACAAAGTAAAGGCCATCATGGAGGCTCCCGCCCCCACGTGTAAAGCTGAAATTCAGGCATTCTTGGGACTAATAAATTTTAACCACGCCTTTTTTGCCCCACAAGGCTGCGGTAGCGGAACCCCTACACCGGCTCCTTGATAAGTCAGCCCCGTGGACATGGGCCCCGAGGGAGGGGGCAGCGTTCGGGGGTGAAAGCACTTCTGATTTCGAATGATGTGTTGGCCCACTTTGATGAATCCCTCCCAGTCATCCTAGCATGCGACGCCTCCCCCTACGGCGTCGGCGCAGGTCTTGGCCACATCCTCCCTGATGGCTGCGAGGTCCCCGTAGCCTATTACTCGTGGATGCTGATGGCCGCAGAGCGCTACTATGCGCAAATCAACAGGGAGGGGTTGGCGATTGTGGCAGGGGTAAAGAAATTCCACAACTTCGTATATGGGCGCCCCTTCACGATTGTAACGGACCATAAGCCCCTTTTAGGCCTCCTGGCTGCTGACAAGCAAACACCACAAGTCATGTCTCCCCGGGTGCTCCGGTGGTCCCTTTTCCTGGCAGGGTACGAGTTCTGCCTGGAGCACCACCCGGGCAAAGCGATGGGCCACCCCAACTCTCTGACCAGGCTGCCGCTCCCCATCATGGAAGCTGACCCAGTGCCTGCCACAGGGGTTCTGCTCCTTGAGGACCTTCCACAGCCCCCTCTGCAGGCCAACGATGTCGCGGCCAAGTCGAACCGTGACCCCCTGATCTCCCGAGTCTTGGGCTGGGTGGTGAGGAGTTGGCCGGCGTCCTCCCCGGGGGCCGAGTTCGCGGCGTTCGCGACCCGTAAAGACGAGCTGTCAGCACTCAAAGGGTGTTTCTTGTGGGGAGACCGGGTAGTGGTCCCGGGCACTCTGAGAAAGAGGGTCCTCGTGGCCCTCCACGAGGTGCACCCCGGCATTGTGAGGATGAAGGCACTGGCTCGGAGCTACGTGTGGTGGCCGGGGATGGATGCCGAGATCGAGTCATGGGTCCAGAGGTGCCAGACATACCAGGAAGTTCGGCCCAACCCGCCAAGTGCACCCTCACAGTCCTGGGAGTCAACCCGCAAACCCTGTCCCGGCTACATCTCGATTTTGCCGGTCCGTTCCAGGGACTAACATTCCTAATCACGGTTGACTCCTACTCCAAATGGCTGGAGGTCAGCCCCGTGTTCACCACCTCCACCAAGACAGTAATTAGATCCCTATGCCGGCTCTTCGCCACGCACAGCCTGCCGGACACTATAGTCTCAGACAATGGGGTGGCCTTCACGTCTGCAGAGTTTCAGGAGTTCCTACAGAGGAATCTGATCAGGCACATCTGCTCAGCACCCTTCAACCCCGCGACCAATGGCCAGGCAGAGCGGATGGTGCGGACCGTGAAGGAAGCCCTTAGCCAGATCTCCGAAGGGGACTGGGAGTTCCGCCTCGCCCGCTTCCTCCTGACCTACCGGATGACACCTAACCCCATCACAGGTCACAGCCCCACCAAGCTGCTAATGGGTCGGTGCCCGACAATGCTGCTGGATCGACTACACCCCGACCGGGCACCGGGCTCGAGGTGGTTGACCGAACAGTGGGAGGCTCCGAGGGGGTTTTCCCCCAGGGACCCAGTGTTCCTCCAGAACTACGGGTTTGGACCCCCTTGGATAGTGGGCCGCGTCACCTGAGTCAAGGGTCCAGTCTCCTATGAGGTGTCAACAGAGGATGGTCGGATTCTGCAGAGACACATCGACCAACTGCGAAGGCGGCAACTCCCGGAGCCGGGGGACCCCCCCCCAGTTGACGACCGGGGCAGGAGGTCCCATTCAGGAATCTGACATTCCAGCCGAAACCCATCCCAGCCAAGAGGCTACGCCGGCCGGCTCTCTTCCAGAGGAACTCAAACCAATAGCCCAACAGCTGGCCCCACAACTGGCGCAACCACCCCTGGACACAGCTAACCAGCCGGAACCAGAAGTTACTGAGCCAGTGCCGGCCCCCAGGTGTTCCACACGTGAGCGCCGGCCCCCCGCGTACTTGCAGGATTACGTAACGTAGGCAGAGTCAGAACTATGGGGGGAGGGGTGTTATGTACGTGGACCACCACCAGGGGTCTGCGGAAAAGCCAGAGCTTGGATCCAAGAACAATGGAAACTTCGGATCCTGGATCCCCCAGCCCCAACCAATAGCCACCTTGGCGGGACATTCAAACCCTCCAATGGGAGTGGGGGGGTTGCTGGTGGATATGTATATAGTTGGCCCTGTTGGCCATTAGAGTCAGTCTTTGTTTGTGTGAAGTACAATAAAGCGTGCTACAGTATGTTGTCGTCGGAGTCCTCCATGCGGTGAACCCAGTACTTTTCAGTTTCTTTCATTCAGTCTACCTTGGATGCCAGTTCAAATACAGTTCATGCACCAGAGGTGTCAGTAGCTCCAAATTAGAGTTTTTGTTCACCTTTGTAGCTTGCCTTTCTCACTGTGACAGAAGGTAGATTACAAAACAATTCAATCAGAAAGCATAAAATATCCTGTAAATAATTTAGTAGGACTGTAACGAAATGGCTGCCAGGCAGAGGCAGCAGTACCTTAAAATGGCTGCCAGTCTGGTAGTCCTCTGGAGGGGGGAGGTGCTCCATAAGGAACAATGGGGCTGCCATACCTCCCTACCTACATTTCCCAGAAGCTTTAGGGGGAAAGTGCGGGAAAGTATGGACCCACCCCAGGGGCGGAGGCTGGCAGATAAAGGCTTTGGCCTTCCAGGGAGGCTTTTAGTCTCAGCCTAGTCTAGGCCTGCGCCTGAGCTTGAACAGCAGCTTCAAGGGGTGCGTACAGGTGGGACTCCTGCTACCAACACTCCGTGGTCAGTCCAGGCTACTATAAATTGCAGTGGACAACCAGGAGGGTTAGCAGTATTGGTGACCAGTCCTGAGGAGGGCTGGAGTTTCTCTCCAACAACCAGGAGGGGGAAAGCAAATCCTGGCCTGCAGCCACCCACTGCAGAGGTAGAGAGTGTGTTTGTCGGGGACAGAGGAATTGTGGTTTACTTCTGTTTCTTTTCTGCCCAGGTTGTGTTGAAGTACCTATGTTTATTTTCTGTGCCTAACTTGTATATAGTTCAAATAAATCTTTTTTTTTTTTGCCTTGCCCACATAGTCCTCCTTGCTCAGCACATTACCAGGGGCAAAGGGAGGCCAGGGAACTCAAACAGGCCCAAATCAGAGGGGTTGCCAACTCTCCAGGGGGTGCCCAAAGATTGAGATATCCATTTTCCCAGGTTGAGGTCTCACTGTCCCTCTAGGAAGGCGGTGTCAATTCAGTGAGTGGTGGCAGCGACAGAGGAAGGAAATAGCCCCACCAGGCAGGGTGGGCAGGCAAAAAATGGGGCTTGTGAGCCACAGAACGGCTATTCAGTCACCCAGGGCTGAGGGCGGTTCCCTGTTTCGCCACAAGGACTATGATTAAATAATTGCAAAAAATGCAGATGAACATGTAAGCAAAAAAGAAAGCCAATCTAAGGCATGAAATACCACAATGTAGAAGATTGTTTACAAGGGTACAAGACTGTCTGTCTGTCTGTCTTCCTTTCTCTCTCTCCCCTAACCCTAACTCTCTCCCTTTCCATCTAAAGTTAAATGTGTTCTCCATGGCCTTCACACCAGCCAGCTGGCTTGGTTCCGAGAAGGCATTTGTCTCTTTAAATCCCTTCTCCAAGCCAAGCTGGTGTGTCAGCGGGGGAAGGGAGCTTGAAGAATACATTTAAAGTTAAAGGTGCTCTCCAAGGATCCACCCCATGGCCCTGCACACCAGCTTGGAGAAGGTTTGGGGGCATTGGGGGTGTTGGAGAACATATTTAAAGGTGCTTTCTTTCCACCACTCCCTTCCTCCCTCCCTCCCCATTTATTTGCCCGTGAGGATTGTGAGGCACTCCAAAGGGATGTGTCAAAGATGGGCAAGTGGGCGTCAACATGGCAAATGGGGTTCAATTTGGCCAAGTGCAAGGTGATGCACATTGGAGCCAAAAATCCTAAATATAAATACACGTTGATGTGATGCCAAAGAGAGAGGAGGTATGCAGCTACCAAATCTAAGATTATATTATGAAGCAGTCTGTTTAACATGGTTGGAACAATGGGTGAATTTGGAAAATAAAAGACTGCTAGCTTTAGAAGGTCATGACTGTAGGTTTGGGTGGCATGCATATTTATGGTACGGAAAATCAAAGATGGACAGTTTCTTTGTGCATCACTTGGTGAGAAAGGCATTATTTGTGATTTGGACGAGACATTAAAAAAACTTTCGTGAGGAAAGACCACTTTGGATTGTACCAGCAGAAGTATTGACGCCGTACTCAAGACAACAAGGTATAGACTGGTTGCCATACAGAGACTTAATTAAAAAGGAGGGAACAGAATGGGTTATGAAAAAGCAGGATGAACTTCAATATAGATATGTTTGGCTGAAATATATGCAGATTAATGACATTTTTAAAGCAGATAAGAAGAACTATGGTTTTAGAGAGGAAAAAATGAATTAGAAACTGTTTGGGAGGTTGGAGGGGGGGGAATGGTTTCTAAGTTGTATAAAATTTTGCTAAAATGGTAAAATTTCCCCGTATGTTCCCCCAAGAGCACTACGGTCAGGGGCCCGAAATTTATTAGTCATCCCGGGCCCTAAGGATGTCAAACTAGCCGCCACGAGGACCAGGGCCTTTTCGGTGGCGGCTCCTACCTGGTGGAATGAGCTCCCGGAGGAGATCAGGGCCCTGCGGGACCTCATGCAATTCCGCAGGGCCTGCAAGACGGAGCTCTTCCGCCAGGCTTTTGAGTAGGAGCCGCCACCCCTACTATACCACCATCGCCCTGAGGTCCTGATTAAACATCTGCTATCGAAGAATCCTCCTGCCGTCTTCGTGGGACTTTGGACATTCAATCCGCCATCTTTTAGATTATGAATGGGAGTTTGAGCACCTGTTATTATATTTTAATATGTAGTATATGTTTTAAACTTTTTTGTATATATTGTTTTATTATGGCAAGTTGTTCTTGCATCTGTGAGCCGCCCTGAGCCCACTGGGGAGGGCGGGGTATAAGTATGAAAAATAAATAAATAAATAAATATAATATACGGAAGATGAAACTGTAAAACAACAAATGATAAAATGGGCAATTAACATGAATAAGGAAGTGACTATAGATTCGTGGGAATATTTGTGGGAAAATTCTATTAAGATATCGACATGTACCAATGTAAGAGAGAATTGTTATAAAATGATGTATAGATGGTACATGACACCTAAGAAAATAG
>NW_015177087.1:16846-34173 GCF_001447785.1 Gekko japonicus | reverse complement strand
AATACTGTGTGCAATTCTGGTCACCACACCTTAAAAAGGATATTATAGCTTTAGAAAAAGTGCAGAAAAGGGCAACTCGAATGATAAAAGGGTTGGAACACTTTCCCTATGAGGAAAGGTTAAGGCACTTAGGGCTCTTTAGCTTGGAGAAACGACGACTGAGGGCTGACATGATTGAGGTTTATAAGATTATGCATGGGATAGAGCAGGTAGAGAAAGAGGTACTTTTCTCCCTTTCTCACAATACAAGAACTCGTGGGCACTCCATGAAATTGCTGAGCGGTCGGGTTAGAACGGATAAAAGGAAGTCCTTCTTCACCCAAAGAGTGATTAACACATGGAATTCACTGTCACAGGAAGTGGTGGTGGCTACAAGCATGGACAGCTTCCAAAGGGAATTAGATAAGCATATGGAGCGGAGGTCCATCAGTGGCTATTAGCCACAAGGTATAGATAGGGACTCTGGGGCAAGTTATGCTCTGTCATATTGGTTCTTGGGGGGGGCAACAGTGGGAGGGCTTCTAATGTCCTGGCCCCACTGGTGGACCTCCTGATGGCACTGGTATTTCTGGCCACTGTGTGATTTTCCACCCTCTCCATCTATTTGCTTTCTTTCCACCTCTTTCTTTCTTTCTTTCTTTCTTTCTTTCTTTCTTTCTTTCTTTCTTTCTTTCTTTCTTTTCACCTTTCTTTCTCTGTCTCTTTCTCCTTTCCTTCCTTTTGCTTTTTCTCCCTTCCTTCCTTCCTTCCTCCCCCTCCCTCATTTATTTTCTTTCTTTCTTTCTTTCTTTCTTTCTTTCTTTCTTTCTTTCTTTCTCCCTTTCCCTTCCTCCCTCCCCTCCCTCCCTTAATCTATTTACTTCCTTTGTTTCTGTTTCTCTCTCTCTCTCTCTCCTTCTTTCTTTCCACCTCTTTCATTCCCTCCACCTTTCCCTTTCTATCTTCCTTCCTCCCACTCCCTCCCCATCTATTTGCTTTCTTTGTTTCTTTCCCTCTTTCTCTCTCTCTTCCTCCCTCCCCCATCTATTTGCTTTCTTTGTTTTCAACCAAGCTCAACAACATTCCTTTATAAAGGTGCAGTTTATTGAAAAAGGTGCTCAGGTCATCATACGACATGCTTTGTGTCAGGAATGGGGGTTTAGGTGGGAAGACAAACTATTATACCCAGTTCATACAGGTCCCCTTGATGGGTGCAGACCAATAAGCAAGAGCAAGCAAGCGTGCTCAAAAGAAAACGGCCCTCGGGTCTCAGCGGGAAAAAGTGGTGTGGCCGAGCACGGCTTCAAGGCCACAGCAGAGATAATGGGAAAAAACCTGGAGCGCATTCCAGGAGGAGGGAGGGGAGCAGTGAGGAGGAGGGGGAGTGGGGAGAACACAGCCCAAACCATGATGGCATCAGCAGACATTCTGCCCCCCCCAAGCCCCTTCCCCCTCAGGCTTGAGCGGGAATAATGTTAGGAGCATGGACATGGGAAGCCTCCACCCATTCCCTGTGAGCCGGCCTGAAATCCACCCACTCCACCAGATAAAACACTTTTCCCCGTTTCAGCTTAGAGTCCAAGATCTGGGCTACTTCGAAATGCTGGTCTCCATCCACCATCACAGGAGGGGGGTCTGGCCATTGCGGTCTCCACACATTTAGCCCCTGATCTCTCTTCAATAGGCTATGGTAAAAAACGGGATATAAATGTCTCAGATTTTTAGGCAGGTCAAGTTCAACAGTGACATCATTCAGTTTGTATAAAACCTTGAACGGGCCCACATATTTCTACCCCAACTTCCGGCTAGGCTGTAACACCCGCATGTTTTTTGTGGACATGTAGACAGTGTCCCTGGGGTTCAAATCCCATCCTAATGATCACTTTCTGTCAGCCTGGGTCTTGTAAGCAGCTTTAGCCCGGTCTAAAGTCTTTTGGATTACAGGCCAGGTGTCCTGAAGAGTTTTCCACCAAGCCTGTACCTCACCCCCAGGCTCCCCACTGGCCCCCTGGAGGAGAGGGAAAGGACCCCCCTCGTACCCAAGTGTTTATTGAGTTTTACTGGGTGGGTCTGAATCATTCCGTCCTGGAAAAAGCACTGGCCCAGGACAACCCATTAACCCTGAATGACTGGATTGAAGTGGCTTGCCTCAGTGCTTAGTTTTTGTGGCCCTTTCTTACACGCCCAGGGAAATGGTGATTGCCACTTTGGAACCAGGAAGCATTTTTTCTGCTGGCTGGTTTGGCCAGGGATCCTGGAGATTTTTTGTCATCTTCTGGGCATGGAATAGTGGTCACTTCAGGTGTGGAGGGGGAGGTATTTGTGAATTTCCTGCCTTGTGCAGGGGGTTGGACTAGATGACTCTGGAGGTACCTTCCACCTCTATGATTATATGAGGTGGAAAACCAGTGCAACTTGCTGAAGATGTATCACCCAAAACCCATGGTGAAAGCACCAGCCCACAGGGCAAGGGGGCTGTGGAGCAGAGGATGCGGTGGGGTCTGTGCTTGAGATGTGAAGACCCTGGGCATTTCATCGCCAACTGCCAGTGTGACAAGGCAGGGTGAAGGATTGCAAGGGACCGGAGAAGAGGATCCAGCCCCTCGGGAGTCATATCAAGCCATCCAAAGATCTTCAGTTGGGAGAGTGAAAGGAACTGGAAGGCATTTTGTACAGCGAAGAAGAATTGCAACAGTCGGCAGCCAGTGGTCTATCAGATGATGCTCAAGGACTGAGGTCATGGAGATCAACACAGATGGGGAGAGAGTCACATCTGCATCTCTGCCCACTTTTGAAGACTCAAAGTTGGATACCAGCTGTTCTGTTTCCAGTGCGGGCACTGGAAACAGAAAGAGCCAACATCCAGTTCAGAGTTTTCAGAAGTGGGTAACTTTATGGCTGAAAAAATTGCCCACTGTAAACAGTTGGTGTAAATACTGTCTCTTTCCCATTGCCACCCAATTTGCTCCATTTGTTTTGATCAACCTCCTCCAGGTTACTCCTCTCCATTGTATCCTTTCCCTTTCAAACTCTTGGAACTGCTAATTAGTGGAAAGGTAGCAGCTGATGCAAGAATCACCCGTGAACCAGTCTTGTCTGCAGATGCTTTCTGCCTTTGGTGAGCTTTCTTCCTGTTGCTGATGTGCTGCAGGAATGTACAATTAGATGATGTGTCAGAGACAGGGCTCTGTTAATGTAGAACTGATGAAATTTGATTACCTACAATGCTTCTGGCCTCTCTATCTGAATTCTATTGATTTTTGACTAAACTGTACACTGGATAGATCAACTGTACCCCCCCCCCCGAATCCTGGTGAATGAAAATGTTCGCTTGAGAAACAGTGATTAGCCCCCAAAGGAAGAATTGTTCTGCAGGAAAGAAAGAAAAAAAACTTTATCCCTTTTAAAAAATAGTAGAATGTGTATGAATGACAGGGTTCTCATTCTGGAAGCCCGATGCTTTTCTTTCTGCCATTCAGCTCAGACTGGCCTGCCAGGCTGCTCCACAGGGGAAAGGCAGTTGCGGCTTTGGAGAAGAAGTTCCAACTGTGGGAATGCAGCAAAGCCTCTCAGCAGCAGCCCACATTGGAATGCCTGGACAGGGCTCACATTTCAAAGTTGTCTTTAAACAGAATGTCCTTCCCCCAACCAAGTGAATGTGAAGCTATGATAAAAATCTGGCATGGAGCGGAGAGCCAAGGGGTCATGTTGTGCTTGGGCACTGAGGGGGGGCTCATGGCCGTCTGCCAGAGGACATGTGTCAGGCAGGGAAAGGATTTGGTTTCCCTGGGATCCTTTGAAACTGGCAAGAGGATGGTGGTGCTTTGTGCATGAGACAGGGGGAAATCTGGTCAGATTTATAGTCAAATCAGGTCTGTGACTGATGATACAGGTGAAGAGTGCAGGATGAGGTATTCTTCCAAGCCAGTCAAGGAAAGAAGACTCTGTAGCAGTTTAGTTGCTTCTGACTGCAAGAGCTAAAACAGAGCCTGGGTTTCTGGCTTTGGATTTTTCCCCTCCCTGGAATATACAGCTACAGCCTTTTTATTTTTTTTTCACTGTGTTTTAGCACCAGCACCTGGAAGTCATCCAGCTTCAAAGATCTGATTGCCAGGTAGCCCTGGGTTGCCAGACCAGACTCAGAGATGGAAAGAGAAGCGACTGCCTCCTCCCATGCAAAGCAACCCAAGGATTCAAAGGACTCTGCCTGTCCCTCTTTCAGAAGCAAGGGCCTCCTTCGGAACTCACTCCCTCTGCAACCTAGGGATGCTCAAGTAGCTGCCAGGGAGACTTACTCCACCAGTGGTGATTGGGCAGCCCCTTCACCAGTGGGCTGTGTCGCTCTTCATGCTTGTTTGCTGCTTGCTGCCACCAGAAGCCAACTCCCAGCTGATCAGCTGTGTGTTGCATTTTGAGCTTCTGTGGAGGAAATTCTTTTGTGCACCAAGCAAAGTTTTTTTTCTGGGGGGGGGGGAATCAGGAGCCAACTTCCAGATGATCTGCTGGATGTTGGGTTCTTCTGATCTTCCATCCTAAAAATGTCACTGCCTCCCAAATTTGCAGCATATAAGAGGGAGGGAACTAGAAACCCTTTGCTTCTCCCCGCTCCACAGTGTTAGTTTGGGCTGCAGAGAAAAGAAGAGAAAGGAACTCTTTCTCTTCTCCTTTTTACACTGGAAAGATTAAGCAAGCAACCAGCAGACTGTCCCAAGTAAATAAGTAAATACAGTGAAGACCATGTATGCCTCCTGTTGCTTGGAAGAAGGGTTGCCAACTCATCTCCAGGCAATAGAGATCAGTTCCCCTGGAGAAAAAGGCTGCTTTGGAAGGTGGACTCCATGGGATTGTACCCCAGGTCTTGCCCTGCCCAAACCCCTGTCTCCCCAGGCTCCACCCCCAAAATCTCCATGTATTTCCCAATACAGAGTTGACAACCCTACTTGGGTCATTGAGGGGAGTTCCAGTCTCACCAAAATGGTCCCTTCTGTATGCACACAGCTCTTGCTTTGCTGTGATTGTTGGTGCTGCTGTGCTAGCTCCAAAAGAGTAAGGGGGGGAAATGACAAAGTGAACCCAGTTCGAACTGAATGGCCTACCCACCAGTTTGGGATTGTCCATTCTTTGGAACTGGGATTAGCTGTTGTCCGGCTGCTCCTCTGGTCCAGAGTCTTGTGAGTGGGCCTCAGTGTTCAAGGGTTCTACTAGGGTTGTGCGGGGGGGGGGATTTGGCGATATTCAGATTTAGGGGTATTTGGGGGCCTCATATTCGGGACTCCCAGATATCCCCTGAATACCATATTTGTCAATGCTAGCCAATTCGGGAAATATTAGGGAGGGCCGAATATTTGTCCCCATTATACCCCATGAGTCATTGTAGTCAATGGTGAAACCTCATATTTATTTATTTATTTATTATTTTAATGTATACCCTGCCCTCCCCACAAGCGGGCTCAGGGCGGCTCACAAATAGGGCGTACGCCAATACATTAAAACAGATTAAAACCGCATAAAACAATACAATATTACAACATTATAAAGTGCTCTAGATGTTTCGGAACAATCTTCAATAAAAAGATGGTGTCTTGAAGATGGTACTCCCAAATCAGTGATGTCAGTTCCACGCGGTGCTGTTGTTCTCTCTTCCCAGGGCCAGTTGGTAATGATGGTAAGGTCATCAACAGCCTGGCCGGAGCATTCTGCATTAGCTGCAGCTTCTGGATTTGCAACAGAGGCAGCCCCATGTAGAGAGCATTACAGTAGTCTAACCTCAAGGTGACCATCACATGGATCACTGTGGCCAGGTCATCACGATCAAGGAAGGGAACCAGCTGCCAAGCCAGCCGAAGATTGTAAAAGGCTGACCTAGCAGTGGCTGCCACCTGGGCCTCCATAGTTAGTGAGGAGTCCAGGAACACTCCCAAACTCCTAACCTCCGGTGCTGGCACCAAAGGCACCCCATCAAAGGTCAGGAGAGGCAGCCCCAACCCCAGACCATCCCGACTCAGGCCCAGGACCTCCGTTTTCACCGGGTTTAGCTCCAGCCGACTCAGTCGGAGCCAACCAGTCATGGCCTGCAATGCCCGGTGCAGATCTTCTGGGCTGGAGCTTGACTGGCCACCCAACATCAGCTAGAGCTCGGTGTCATCTGCATATTGATGACACCTAAGACCATACCTCTGGTGTATCTGTGGGCTGGGGGGGAGGAGGTTCGAGAGGGAGGCTCCAAATTCACAGGGTAGGTGCTGGAACCTTTCATCAAAAGAACCACCAAGTCCTAGAAAGATTGGACCAGGGAGTCCAATTTTACAGCCCCCCAAACAAGTTGCCCCCATCCCCTCTGTTGTTCTCTATGGTGGGGGGGAAATCTAATTTTTTTCCACAGTACTTTTAGTGGGAGGGGAGCAGGGTTTGAGGGAGAGGCACCAAATTCACAGTATGGCTTCTGGAGCCTCTCCCCACGAAGTCCCAAAAATATTGGGCCAGTGAGTCCAATTCTATGGGCACCCAAACAGGTCGCCCCCATTCCCTCCATTGTTTCCAATGGGGATGAAAAAAAGCTAACCCAGCCAGCAGACACTCAGCAAGGCTGGCAAGCAGGCGGGCACTCAGCAGTCAGACTCTCCCAGAGACTCTCAGGGGAAGTGAACTGCTGGGAGGTTGCCTGTTTGCCTGGAGCCTAACACTTGCTGCAGAACAATGCCACAGTGGCAGTGCAAGTGCCACACAGAAACGCAACAGGGCCAATGTAAAACCAGAGAATCTCCATCTTACAAACGGGGGGGGGGGTTTAGAAAGAACAGCAGAACCAGTGCATTGAATGCAGTAGTGCCAGCATGGCAAAAAAAAAATCCTGTGCCTGCCAGTGCCAACTTTTATGGCATTACTGCATTCAAAAGCTTTAAGCCAGGCATCTCCCACCCCCGCAGACCTGGGAAACTGGGAAAGGAAGGATAGCTGGAAGTGGGTTTCACACACCTCTCTCCCTGACAACCCCTACCTTATCACCTCACCTGTAAGATCAGATGGACAGCTTGAGAGTTTCCAAAGAATACACAGTGTGGCATGCTTGAAGTGAAGAAGGTGCCCCTGGGTCAATCTCCAGACTTCATAGCAAGAGTGACAGATAGCTAGATAGTCATTCTCATACTGACCTGTGTTTTCCCTCCTGTCACTATCCCTTTGAGATATACAATGGAGGGAGGAATGCACGCATGCGCTGAGTAGCTAGCTGCTAGCCCAGACCGCTCCAGAGATTTACACAGGACAGCCTCAGCAAGAGATAAACAGTCAGTAGGAGATTTGTGCTTAAGCCTCAGCCCGGTAAGACAGCAGTCTTCAGCCCGGTAAGACTCCTACAGGGGAACGCCCAGCATGGGGAAATGGCAAAGACTATTCGGGAACTCTCAGAACAATTGGCCAGCTTTGAAAAGAGAGTCTTAGCCTCCCAGAAGAAAATGAGGGAAGAGATAAAGGAAGTTAAAGAGAAAATTATGAGTTTGGCAGAAGAAATAAGCTCAATTAAGCAGACTGCAATTTCTGCTAAGGAACAGGCAGTAAAAAACACACAGCGGTTAAACCAATTAATGAGCCAGCTTAATGACCTCTCGGATCGTAACAGAAGGGCAAACTTAATTTTGGCAGGGATTACCAAAGATGTAGGCTTCAAGTCCTTGGAAGAATCCCTAAGGGCGTGGATAGAGGAGAATGGTGTAAAAATTAACCTGGAAGACATTGAGAGAGTCCACAGGTTGCAGAGAAGAGGAAGGGGAGAAAAACCCAGAGACGTCATAATTAAATTTAGCAGAGAAAAACTTCAGCAACAAGTTTACAAGACATTAAAAAAGAAACCAGATTTGAACTTTGGGGGGGGGAGATCTGGGTGAGAGAAGATTATTGCCAAGAAACTATTATGAAGAAAAAACAAACAAGACCCTTTGGCCAGAGATTTTATGCCAACAATGTAAAATTTTCATGGGGTTATCCTTCCTCAATAATAGTGTTCAAGGAGGGGAGGAGGCACATAGCACGAAACCCTAAAGAGGCAATGGAACTCCTCAAGCTATTAGGAATAGACACAGAGGACCTCAGAAACCAGGACATGGAGGAAGAAATAGAAGCAACAGAAGACCTGGGAGAAAGAGGTTCAGGGAGAGGTGAGAAAAGACCAAGGACAGAATCGCTTGAGGAAACTACATAAAGGGAAGTATACAAATGATAAATGAGCAATGTTACTATGTTTAAAGGCAAAGGAGAGGGAGGGTGTGTGTGCATTTCTGCAGGTGGGGAGACGGGATGAAGTTTTCATCACCAAAGTTGTCTCAACCACATGGGGGGAGGGGAGGGAAGGGGTTCTTTAATGAATAATAATAGCAACTTCCAGCCAGGGTGGCCAAAGGCTCAAAATAATATGGAAAATGGATAGGACAATAAGATTACTTTCACTGAATGTAAATGGGTTAACATCAAACCTTAAGAGGTATAGGATATCCAAAATAGCTAGAGAACAAATGATAGATTTGTTGTGCTTGCAAGAGACACATAAAAGGAAAAATGACAAAAAACCACTATTAAACGATCCAAAGTGGCAAGTCTGGAAGAAGCCAGAAGTAATTCCAAGGTTAGAGGGGTAGCAGTTTTGATCCACAGGAAGCTTCAAGTGGAAGATGTGGAGAAGTTAATAGATAAAGAAGGTAGATACCTATTAGTTAAATTTAAACTGGAAGGAAAATGGTATACAATAGTAAATGTCTATGCCCCAAATAAAAAGCAAAAGAAATTTTTAACTAGGATCTTTAAGAAGAGTCAAAACTTCTCAGAAGGTGAACTAATTATAACAGGAGACTTAAGTACTGATATTACAAAGAGTAAAAATATTAAGCTATGGGAATGGGGATTGAAGGAAGCGCATGAATGTATAGGTACACAACCGAGGCCTACACATATATCCAGCAGACATAAAATGTCATCATGTATAGATCATATTATACTAGAAAAAATAATAATATAGCTATAAAAGATATTAAAACCCATCCAATTTGGATATCCGATCACGCTCCTATAAGTATAGTTTGAAATAAAGCAACCCAATATAAAAAGACCGTGGAGATACAATAATCTAATAATGATCAAAGAAGAGGACAGAAAATATATGGAGAAGCAGATAAGCTTATATTTTAAAGAGACTAGAGGGACTGTATCCACTAACATACTATGGGATGCCGCCAAGGTGGTAATAAGGGGACATTGTATAAAGAAAGAAAATATAAAAAGGGAAGGGTATAACAAAAGACAACCCAAACTTCAGGAACTAGAGAAGCTAAAAAGAAAACTAATCGGAAAATATAACCCTAGGGTACAAAGTAAAATTAAAGAGATCCAGAAACAGTTGGAAGAATTAGATATAGTGACACTATGGAAAAAGGAACTCATGGTCAAAAATTAATTTCAGAGGAATACTATTAAAACAGCAAACTATCTGAAGATTAAAAGAGCAAAGCAAAGTGTTAAAAGTATAAATTATAATAAGAAAGTAATACAAAACCCCAAGGAAATTACAGAGGCTTTTAAGAAATTTTACAAAGACCTGTATAAAAAGAATACAGTGGACTTTCAGGAGGAAATTAGCCAAACAATAGAAGAAACAGAGAGAGGAAAACTGAGGGATGAGATTACAGCTCAAGAAATAAGGGAAGTAATCAGAGAATTTAAGAGGGGTAAATTGTCAGCAAGCTGCCATTATGTCTTTTCCGTGTATATGAGATGTGTTTCACCCCCCCTATCTTGCCTTCCCTTAACTGGCTAACACTCTGCTGCGCATGTCCCCCCTCACCCTCCAGCGCTCATAGTTCACTGCATTCCTTTCCATGTACGCTAGCGTTGCTTTGAAGGAACCTTATCAGCCAAAGCTACAGGTGGTGCGCTTTTGGAGGCTTTTTGCTTAGTCTATAATGAACAGTAGTGTGAGAACAGAAGAGTTGTTTAATTAGCTACAGCTGTTGCTTTCTCGTTTGAGCGTGAGATGAGCCTCAAGGCGGGCGCGGGAATCATATCTATTGGCCCATGTTATTATCAGAGAGGATGGCAGGAAAAATTATGAAAGGAATAGACAAAATTAAGGTATTTAGATTCAAAGAACTGGAATATAAATTTCTTACAAAATGGTATAAGACATCTGCTCAACTGGCTAACATGTTCCCAGGATCAAGTTCACTTTGCTGGCACTGTAGGCAATCTAAAGGTTGGTTTGCACATATGTGGTGGGAGTGCAGTGAAGTAAGGACATTCTGGTTAGAAATTATTAAAGTTATAAGGAAGGTAGCTAAAATAAATTTAAATATAGATTTCAATTTAATGCTGACAAGCACAATGGGAAACTCGAGTTTGGATAAGGAAGACCACGCCCTAGTTAAGGCCATGATATTGGCGGGGAAAGCAGCTATAGCTTTGGGCTGGAAGGATAAAAGTAAGTGGACAGTGGAAATCTGGCACAGCTATCTGTTTGATTTTATACAGTCAGACATCGCGGCAGCCCTGCGCAAGGAGTCATCGTGGGAAGGGAAATCCGCAGAAATCTGGAAACGATGGAAGACCTATCTGGAGTGGATATCCAAAGAGGGAAGGGAAGACATTCAGTGGAAGATTCAGACTTTGTGCCCGTGGCTGGAGAGAAAAGACTTAAGGACTACACAAAGATAGGGAAGGGAGTAGGGGAGGGGAGGGGAGGGGAGGGGAAAAAATTGTAAGATGCTAAATTATATGGAATGTAAAAGTGATAGATAAAACCAATAAAAATAATATTTTTAAAAAAGGGGGGGAAAGGTATACAATGGAGATCTCAGGGAAACAACTTCCTCTCTTTCTTTCACCTCTCCCACACACACCACCTGCCTCCACCCTTAGGTAGTAGAAGTACTCTATCCTATCTCTCATCTTTCCTATCCAGATTGTAGTTCTAGCACAAGAAAGAGACTAGTATTAGTCTGTTAAACTTGAAACATGGCTCCGTGTACTTTTTTTGGCACTGGTTGGATCCCCAACTACTTCCTTTCCAAGCAGCTGAACCCACTGCTATTGTGGGACATGTCAGCTCTACAGGACTATCCCCTTTACCCCTTGTCAAGTAGTCCCAAGAAGGACTGCTTGCCTGACCCATGCTCCACTGGGCAGTGTGGACCAATTGGAATCCCAGGATTGCCTAGCTGAGGGATGTTCTAGCTCTTTGGTGTTACCCAGGGTACACCAAGTTGCCAGGTCACCAGTGTTACCCAAATTGCCTTATTTATTAATAAAAGTTGGGAATTATGGATATTTAAATGGCAATAGGCATTAAATATGAGACCACTAACCTCTGTATATGGGAGTTGGATGTCCCAGAGCCCAGAAATAGGCACTGAGGCTAGATTACTAAATCAGGGATTTCTTCACTAAAGGATTCTCACACATAGAAATATAAAATCAAGAATACACACATGCAATACAGACCTAAGAATTCAGATAGAAAAGTATATAGATGTCTGCATTAGCAGGGAGTACCATTGGTAGGTTGATACTGTACCTGTCCAGTGAGATTACTTGATTCTGCAGCGAAAAAGGAACAAAATAAGGGAAGGGGTCATGGGCTGACTAGCAACACATATGGGAGTTTCCAAACAGTGCTAGAAATGGAACCAACAAGATAGGGTGGGGTTAGGAGAGGCAAAGTAAGAGACCGTCCCTAGGGAGGGCTCTCCTTAAATACCAAAAAATGTTACCTATGGCAGAAAGGATCATGTGATCACCTGGTCCCCACCCGCTACTGTGCTGAGCTCTGCTGTGCTTGGCAGAAAGTGACTTTTTGAGACAAAAGGCTCCTCCAAGCCAGAGACAGAGGTGAGTCAGCTGACCTGAGACAAGGAGTGGAAAGCACATGGTGAGGAGCTGCTAGGAGGTAAGGGCATTTTTTTTTTTTGGTCTTTCTGTCTTCTACCTTTCCTAGCTGCTGTGTGAGAAGCTGAGAGTGAGTGGGCTTTTTGGAGACTGCTAGAGAGTAGTTCTGTTTCAGTTCTGTGTGGGGGTAATTGTGTTTTGGGGGCTGCTGGGGACTGAGTGAGTTGCTGTGGATTGCCATGGATTGCAAGCCCTGCCCCCTCCTGTGCTGAGCTCTTCTGTGCTTGGCAGAAAGTGACCTTTTGTTGTCGCCAGAGGAGGGCAAGAGCTAAAGGACTCTTGGCCTCTGGCTTTTAGCCTGAGGATCTGCCTGAGGGCCCCGAAACTCTGCTCAGAGTATTCTTGGAATATACTTGGATGGCAATGATGTCAACTGAAGGCCCCTTTCCAGTCTCCTGCATGGAGTGTGGCATGTTTGTTTTCCTCCTGGAAGAGAAGATAGACTTCACTTGTCAGAAGTGTAAGCTGGTCAGGCTTTTGGAGGAGAACATTCAGAGCCTGCAGGAGAGGATCACCACCTTTCAGGAAAACAAGGAAGGGGAGGATTTTATTGACAAGAGCTTGGGAACTCTGCAAGAACATGAAGAAGAAAATCAAGAAGAAGAAGGAAGAGTCGTTCTCCCTTCTGTGCCTCCTCTCAGTTCTACAGTACAAACCCGAAGACGTCAACCATGATGATGCTCTGGTCCACTGGAAATCAAGAATAGTTTTGAGGTGCTTGAAAGGGTGATGGAGATGAGAGTGGAAGGAGAGCCACAAAGACCTGGAAAAGGGAGAGAAGAGGGGATGGAGCCACATGGAAGTCGAAGGAAACGGAAAGTGG
The DNA here is from genome assembly GCF_001447785.1 of Gekko japonicus. Taxonomy (NCBI): domain Eukaryota; kingdom Metazoa; phylum Chordata; class Lepidosauria; order Squamata; family Gekkonidae; genus Gekko; species Gekko japonicus. Next base: position 21,446 of record NW_015177087.1, on the reverse strand, counting down.
TGGTCATAAGAACATAAGAGATGCCAATGTTGGATCAGGCCAAAGGCCCATCCAGCCCAACACACAGTGGCCAGAAATACCAGTGCCATTAGGAGGTCCACCAGTGGGGCCAGGACATTAGAAGCCCTCCCACTATTGACCCCCCCAAGCACCAAAAAGACAGAGCATCACTTGCCTCAGAGTCCCTATCTATACATTGTGGCTAATAGCCACTGATGGACCTCTGCTCCATATGCTTATGTAATTCCCTTTTGAAGCCGTCCATGCTTGTAGCCACCGCCACCTCCTGTGGCAGTGAATTCCATGTGTTAATCACTCTTTGGGTGAAGAAGGACTTCCTTTTATCCGTTCTAACATGACCACTCAGAAATTTCATGGAGTGCCCACAAGTTCTTGTATTGTGAGAAAGGGTGAAAAGTACCTCTTTCTCTACCTGCTCTTTCCCATGCATACTCTTATAAACCTCGATCATGTCACCCCTCAGTCGTCATTTCGCCAAGCTAAAGAGCCCTAAGCGCTTTAACCTTTCCTCATAGGGAAAGTGTTCCATCCCTTTTATCATTCGAGTTGCCCTTTTCTGCACTTTTTCTAAAGCTATAATATCCTTTTTAGGGTGTGGTGACCAGAACTGCACACAGTATTCCAAATGAGGTCGCACCATTGAATTAACTGGGAAAATTGCCCATTTATACTCACTCTCTGTTTTCTATTAATTAGCCAGTTTTTGATCCATAAAAGGACTTGTCCTTTTATCCCATGATTTTTGAGCTTACTTAGGAGCCTTTGATGAGGAACTTTATCAAAAGCTTTCTGGAAGTCAAGGTAAACAATATCTATTGGATCCCCCTTGTCCACATGTTTGTTCACCCCCTCAAAGAACATTAACAGGTTAGTGAGACAAGATCTTCCCTTACAGAACCCATGCTGAGTCTGCCTCAATAGGGTTTGTTCATCTATGTGCCTACTAATTCTTTCCTTAATAATGGTTTCCACCAATTTACCTGGTATCGACGTCAGACTGACTGGCCTGTAATTTCCCGGATCTCATTTGAAACCCTTTTTAAAGAAGGGAGTGACATTTACTACCTTCCAGTCCTCAGGAATGGAGGCGGATTTTAAGGAAAGATTACATATTTTTGTCAGGAGATCCACAAGTTCACATTTGAGTTCTTTCAGAACTCTCAGATGTATGCCATCTGGGCCTGGTGATTTATCAGTTTTTAAGTTGTCTATCAGTTTTAGGACCTCCTCTCTTGTCGCCTCAATCTGGCTCAGGTCTTTCAACACCCCTCCCGAAATCAACGGTTCTGGAGTGGGCAAGCACTTCTCATCTTCCACAGTGAAGACAGAGGCAAAAAAATGCATTTAGCTTCTCAGCCATTTCCCTATCATCCTTCAGTACTCCTTTTACCCCTTGGTCATCCAAGGGCCCCACTGCCTCCCTGGCTGGTTTCCTGCTTCTAATGTATTTGAAGAAAGTTTTATTGTTGGTTTTTACGTTTTTTGCTCTATGCTCCTCCTATTCCCTTTTTGCCTGCCTGACCACAGACCTTGTCAGGGAATCTCTGCTCAGGGGCCCAGGCTGGATCCCCTACTCCGAGATATGTGTTGCTTACCTGGGGCCAGAATTCAGAATATTACAGACAGACTGCCAAAACTGATAAAACCTACTGATCAGTACCTGTTTGTGCTGGTTCATGTGAGGACAAATGGCACAGTCGCAAATACCATCACAAAAATTAAAGAGGACTATGAAGCTCTTGGAAGTCAGTTGAAGGCATTGGGATCACAGGTGATATTCTCTTCTATCCTTCCAGTCACAAGAAGAGGAATGTGAAGAGAAAAGACCATACTCAAGGTGCATCACTGGCTGAGATGGTGGTGCCAACAGGAGCGCCTTGGGTTCTGGGACCATGGGATAAGTTTTCTTAGAGAAGGCCTTCTAGCACATGATGGGCTTCACAAGGTCAGGGAAGAAAATGTTTGGAAAGAACCTGGAGAGCTTAATCAGGAGAGCTTTAAACTTAAGCCGCAAGGGGAAGGGGACAATCAACATGGGGACTTCAATGAAGAAGAGAAAACAGTGGGGGCCCACCTGGGTAGGACAGATAAAACAAAGGTACAAGGCTACAAGTGCCTATATACCAATCCCCGTAGTATGAGTAATAAGAAGGAAGAGCTTGAGATTCTCTTGCCAACAGGGCTATGATATAATAGGAATCACTGAGACTTGGTGGGATGATTCTCATGACTGGGATGTGGTAGTGGATGGGTATGAGTTGTTCAAGAAAAAAACAGGAAGGGTAGAAGAGGAGGCAGAGTGGCGCTGTATGTGAAGAGAGGACTAGAATGTCAGGAAGTTCTGGAGAAAGTGGTTGACAGCCCTGTGGGAAGTATATGAGTGGAAATAAGGGGAGGTAGGACAAAGGTTATTGTTGTTGGAGTCTGCTACAGACCACCTGACCAGGGACAGGAATTGGATGCTGTCCTCCTTGAACAAATTGGTAGAGACTCCAGACTGGGAGGGGGCTGGGGGCTCGGATGTATTCAAGCCCCCCTGGAACCCTTGCAGGGGATCCTAGCCATGGGGCTTGACAGGTGCCTCTTCCGAGGCAGAATGCCATGGAATCGAGGTGCTCCTTTGCCCCAAAGGTCTCGCCACTGTAGATCCAGCAATGGCGTTAAGGATGCACGCTTGGACAAGCGGGCAGTTGGTTGAGCGGTTCTCTTACCCGATCGGAAAGACACATGAGTGGGAAAGGAACGACTTAGGGAACAGTCTGTGCACTGAAGCAAGTGCCGGAAAGTGGAGACAAAAAGTAGTTACTAGATAAGTTGAGGACTTTTTGTATTTTGGAAAAAATAAAAGAAAAAGAAAAGAACACTTTATTTTTTGATATGACACCAATAGTCCGTGGTGGACAGTCCGTGGTGTGACGGGAGATTTTGTGAATAGGGAATAGTAAAAGGTGAGAGAGAAAGGAGGAAAAGCATAACAGTATAAAAGTATAAATAAGTATAAATAAGAGAAGTAAGCTAGAGAAGAACCCAAACTTCATATTAGAGCTACGAAAATACAAAAAGTGTTATTAGGAAAGTGAGCTGCTAGAAAGGGAACGCAAAACAAATTATTTCCAAAATAATCTTAAATGGCCACGGGAGGGAGTGGACCCAGAAAAGGTTCATTAACATCACCTGGTCAGACTAGTAGTCAAACACAACTTAAATTTGGTACAATGAGCTCTGGACAGGCGCAGAGCAAAGAAATGAGAAATCTAATTAAGGAAATTGTGGAACAAACAACTAAACATATAATTGAAGATTCCCTGCCAGTACTATTGAAAAAAGAAATTGAACCGATACAGACACAAATCAATGAGATGACAAAGCAGGAGCTGGAGCCAATCCAGAAGTCCATCACTGAAATATCACAACAAATGAAATTAGATATGGAGGAAATCAAAAAGCAAATACAAGAAAACAAACAGGAAATACTGAAATTAGCGGCGGATAGCGCAGGTACTGACAACTGAGTCCACGAGTTGGATCAAGAGGTCTATGACTTAAAATGTAATATAGGAAAGATGGAGGAGACACTGATGAGCCTAGAGCTAGACAAAGCGGCAATGGTAATCAGATGCCAAAATGTGCCAGAAAGTATAGAAAAAATTTTAAAAGAAGAACTGATTGAGAATATTTCGCAGCAACTGAAAGTGGGAACGTGCGAAGAAATTGAAAAAGAAATAGAGGCAATCTATAGGAGAAATACTGCTTACTCAAGAAGACATAAAACTCCAAGGGAGGTACAAATAAAATTCAATGGAAGACGGATGAGGGACAAAATCTTAAAAGCATCAAATGAAGCATCAGTTAAGATCAATGAAACTGAAATAAAAATTTTGAAAGATGTGCCGTGGAGAATACGGAAAAAACGACAAACCTACTATGTTCTGACAGACTTATTAAGAAATTTGAATATCCCTTATAGATGGCTCATTCCAGAAGGGATACTTTTCTCAATAAAAGGGAAAAGATTTAAAATTGACTCCATATTTAAAGTGCAAAATTTTTTGGAGAACTACGGAGATCTTGGATGGGAAGGTGAAGGAGAAGGTGAAAGAGATGAGGAAAGTGAAAAATCAAGTGGAAAATCAAGTGGAACAGGAGGAGAGGAGGAAGGAGAAACTAGGGAAAACCGAGAAAAAGAAAAGGAAAAGAAAAGATCACAACAAAGAAGAGCTTACCCCGCAGCATCTCAAGTAATTACAAGATACAGAGCAAACTTGAAGAAGACAAGTAACCAATATGGAAAGAAGTAGAAAGACGAATATTATTTCAGTAAACGTTGAATAGTCCCCAGAAACGTAGATGAATTTACCCGCAAATTAGTAAACTCAAAGCAGGAGTTGTTTGTCTACAAGAAACGCATATAAAAGAAAGTGATAACAAATACTTAGACTCAAAAAAAAAAGGAAAATTATTTTATTCAGCCGACCAAAAGAAAAAAGGAGTGGCAATATATGCTAAAGAAGATCTAAATCAGGAACTAGTATTCGCACAATTAGATGGAAGAGCCGTAGCAATTACGATAAATAGGAAT
>NW_015177087.1:3713-16410 GCF_001447785.1 Gekko japonicus | reverse complement strand
GAAAATTGGAATACACGAAACAGTATTTTTTTGAGAACGCGAATAAACCCACAAGATGGTTGGCCTATAGGATAAAGAAAGAAAAGGCAAAAAAAAATCATTAAGACGCTTAAAGATGAAAAACAACTAGAAAAGAATAATATTGTGGATTTGAAGGACATCGTTGAAAAATTCTATGGGAAACTATACCAACAAGAGTATATAAATCCCCAAAAAACAAAAGAATATTTACAAAGATGGAACACCAAGAAATTTGATGAAAAACAGAAAAAGATATTAAATATTCCAATATCAAGTGTAGAGATTTCAGAAGCAATTAGGAAACAAAAAAAGAACAAGACTCTCGGTCCAGATAACATCCCAACTGAAATATATCAGAAATTTGAAGAACAAATAGCAAAGCCTTTTCAAGAAGTACTATGGGAAAGCGCAGGGAGGAAGAATGCCACAGTCATGGGATGAAGCCCTGATTACTCTAATCCACAAAACAAACACTGATGCAAAAGACATAAAGAATTATAGGCCTATATCACTGCTCAATGTGGACTATAAAATCTATGCATCTATAATATCTGCAAGGTTAAAAAAGGTTCTAGCGGAAATAATACATGAAGATCAGACTGGGTTTCTGCCTAATAGACAAATGAAAAGAAATTTAAGAACACTTATGAATGTATTGGAATTCTATGAATTACATCCAAGCAATGAGTTGGCGTTAATCTTCTTAGATGCTGAAAAGGCTTTTGATAGAGTATCTTGGGATTTTATGCTTCAGAAGTTAGCAAGCTGGGACTGCGGAGAAAACTTCCATACAATGATAAGAGCGATATATTCAAAGCAAACTGCTAAAGTGATAGTAAACGGAGACACGACAGAAAAGATCCAAATTCAAAAAGGCACGAGACAAGGATGCCCACTGTCACCTTTACTATTTATCTTTATGTTGGAAACACTAACAGACCTAATAAGAAACAACGATAGAATAACAGGTCTCGATACAGAAAGAAACGTATAAGTTGCAGGCATTTGCAGATGATTTGGTATTTGTGGTTGAAGATCCAGTTGAATCTATACCAGAATTAATGGAAGTAATTGAAAAATACGGAGAAGTGGCAGGATTAAAAAAAACTATAATGACAAATATCTTAACAAAAAACTGTACAATACAACAAACAGAACAGATAGAAAGAGTATCTCAAATGAAGATTGTCACTAAAGTCAAATACTTGGGAATAATAATATCCAAAAGAAACAACACGTTAATCGAGGATAACTATGTTAAGTTATTAAAAGATATAACAAATGATTTAACAAAATGGGGAAAACTTCAAATATGAAGGCATGGGGAGTGTTAAAATAGCAGTATTAAAAATGAATATTCTTCCGAGGTTCTTATTCCTAGCACAGAACATACCGGTCCTGAGAAACGCAAAAATAGGGTAGGACCTTGGTTCTGTATGACCATGTAAGGCCAAATCCCCCCTCCCGCTTCTGTGTGTTTTGATTCAATGGGGTTACTTACAAAGCAATTCTCACTTTATGGGAGTTCCTCATATTACCTTTGCAGTGGTGAGGTTCCTCTCTATTGCTGTGAGGGTTAGAGGATATAGGATTAAAACCCTGGCGGGATAATCATCTTTGTATATTCAAAATTTGTGGTTTTCATGAAGTTAGGCTTTTTTCTTCTTTTTTAATCTATGCCAATAAAGGTTTTGACTGACATGCACACACTTCTGATCAAATATGCAAAGGATTGTGCATTCTGACAGGTGAAAAAGAGATGCATTAATTCCTTGTGCTGTTTTTTCAAATTAAATTTTAAACAGCCAAGGAATAAATAGATCTGGTAGCCTTCAGGATCCAACAAGATCTGTATCTATAGATTTTACAGCTCATGAAGCGATAACCTGCAATCAAATAGTTCTTACATTCACATAAAAAACTCAATAACGTATTGTAAGTACAATAAATATTTCAACAAATTTCACACTATTTGTTGTGTTAAGTAAATTTTTGCTTTGATAACTTAAGCAACAATTATAAAATAGGCAAACTCACAGTGAAAACAATGACTGCCAAAAACCCACAGTCCAAAATTCATGTGACAATAAATCAACGGGTTACCATACCAAGTAAAATTGAACGTGAGTCATCATACTGAAAAGGCTGGGAACCAGTGCTATACAGAATACCCACCAAGGCAAGTGACCAGACAGTCCTTCATAGAATTGTACCCTTCCTAAGCCCACTGAAGTCAAAAGGCCAGGTGTGATTTCAGAGGAAAAGCAAAGATTGGAGGGGAAGAATCATATGAGAAGCCATAATTAGGAGAGGTTTCGCAGGCAAGAATTCTGATTCATCTGTCTGCAGCAGGAGGTTTGCCTGGCAGCTGCAGAAATGATTTGTTACAGGCTTGCTACATTTGCCTCCTAGGTAGGTAAATAAAATGCACAGGCTGCCCCATTAATGTAGATGATCAAAGGTTGTGGCATATTTTTTTTGTGACAATATTTTGCTTGCTATGATAGCAGTCCCAGGGAGTACAGCCTTCGCACACATACACACTCCCAGAAATACACCCCAGCCAAATTTGTCTCACCAGCTCCCATTATCAAAGAACACTTAGAAATCTATTTCCTTTAGAATTTCAGATTCATTGAACAGAGCCCAGCACAAAGTATGGTATTATGCACATGGATGCTGAAATATGAAGATGCTTGTGACTCCCCCAGAAGTCTGATTTTCCTGGTTAGTAACTGAGGTAGCATGTGGCCTACAGAGAGAGAGCTTGGTGAGCTTGGTGAGCTCACTCTGGAGCAGGCCACATAGAACCCATGTGAGAAGCAGTTGTCTGTTAAGTCGATTCCTGCCACCATCAGTGACTGCCTTGGGACTTGATAGTCATAGCAAAGCAGACCTTGAGAGGGAACTGCAGCCTCTTGAACTCTGCCACATTCCTAAGCTGCCTCCTCCTTGTAGCATTGGTGTATCTGGCTCAACGGCAGGAGCTTTCTTGGGGGCAGTAAGAGGTGTGAGGGGGAGTTGGTCTGAGGGAGTGGTGATGTGGTGGACATTTCTTCAGGTTCATGAGGGAGGCATGCATTACTATCTCCCCATGAACATTCATAAACTCAATTGCCATGCTGGTTGTTATAAGAAATTTCTACTCAAGAGTCTTGAATCAGTGATTTCTGTAACTTTCCTCAACTGCCTGCAGTCTCTTCTAACTGTGTTTCTACATCAGAACATTGAGATCCACAGCTGAGCATTCAGAGGGAGGTGGGTGCAAGCAGGCAGGTTTCACCTCTGAGCTACACAGCTGACCAGTCGGGGGGGGGGGAGGCAGCAGCCTGCCAGGCACATAGAAAACATTCGGGGGAACACATTTTGCCCCCTTTTACCCCCTTAGGGGTCATGTTTCTCAGAAATATCTTCATAATAGGGGTTGACATCATGGTAGGAATGCACTCCCTTTATTTTGTGTTTCTTGGTGCAAAGGGTTGGCCTCGGCATTGAATTTTTTGGGGTGTGTGTGCAGGGTATACCCCCCTTTTTTTTTTTTTACAAAAATGCTTCTTGTTTATGTTACATTTAAGAATTGGGATATAACTATGCATTCAAAACAACATCCGAGCAATCAGATATTAAGCAAGTTCATATGAACCAATTTTCTAGAACCCACATTGTAAGAATTTAAATAACCTAATACAGGAAACCACTTTTCTACAAATTTGGGTATATTTCCATAGTGAGTGGGAGTGTGGCTAAAACCATTGGGGAGGCTGGGCTAGCAGCTTCGCTAAGGTGATCCTGCTGGGGTGGCCTCACTGATGGATTAAGTACCCTGGCCCTGCTCCTACATCTGACAAACACCCGCCTGTCTCATATAAGGGGGGGATTGTGCTTAAAGGCATTGGGCCAGCACTAAGGCAATCCTGTTAAGCAAGCCTCCCCGACCCCCATAAGCATCCAACCCCCTCTTCTACACCTGACAGGCAGCTGCCTGTTCGGTGTAGAAGGAGGAGGGGTGGGGATTTGCAAGTCATTGTGGAGGCTGAGCCAGCAGGATCACTAAGGGGCGGGTTCCTGCTGGGGGGGGATCCCTGTTGGCTTTAAGCACCCTGCACCCGCTGCTGCACCTGACAGACAGCTGCCTGTCAGATGTAGGAGGTGGGGGAGAGCATGTTTGAAGGCATTGGGCAGGCTGGGCCAGAAGCATTGCTGCACCTCACAGGTGGTTGGCCATTCCTGATTTCCTCGATTGTCTTTAGCTCCCTGCAGTCTCCTGTAACTGTTTTTACCTCAGAATGCTGAACTTTGCAGCTGACCAGTCAGAGAGTGGAGGGTGCAAGGAGGCAGCAGCCTGGCAGCCCCATAGGAATCAATGAGGGGAGTATATTTTACCCCTTTTGACCCCCTTAGGGGTCAAATTTCTAAAAATCCCTTCTTAGTGAGCATCTACGCCATGGTAGGAGCGCTCTCCCCGAATTTTGTGTTTCTAGATCCAGGGGTTTGGCCTGGGCATTGATTTTATGGTGAGGGGGGCTTTCTTTTATATATATCCTGATACCCATCAGTTCTGTTGCCACTGTGGGCAAGGGGCTCCCCTCATATCCATGTACCACTTTGAAAGGGGTGGCCCCTATGGAACTATGAACAGAGTTATTATAACTGAGACACTATGTGTAGGGCGGGATACAAGTCGCAAAATAAATAAATAAATAAATAATAAATTCTGCATAGGGGAGCAAATCCAGCCAGTTATCTTGTTGATAGTTAGTGAAACTTCTCAGGAACTGCTCCAGAATCTGATTAGTTCTCTCCATTTGGCCATCAGTCTCTGGGTGGTAGGTACTACTGAGCCCTTGCTCCACCCCCCAAAATTTTAACAATTTCTTCCAGAACCCCACCATGAATTGGGGGCCCCAGTCAGCTATGATATTTTTGGCTACCGAATGCAGTCTTACAATGTGCTGCATAAATAGCTGTGCCAGTTTCTTAGCCAAGGTAGTTGTTTGCAGGGGATAAAATGTGCACCACCCAAATCACCATCCTCTCTTTGCTGGATGGCATGTTGGTTATAAAGTCCATAGAAATGACAGACCACAGCCTCTCAGGGGTTTCCAAAGGTTGCAATAGTCCCAGGAGTTTCCCAACACATCATTTCCCCATAAAGCATGCTTGGCAAGAAGACTTGTATTTGGAAATATCAGTCCCCATGTGTGGCCACCAGAACTGCCTTTGTAGAAGGTGTAATGTCTTTAAGTACCCCAAAATGCCCAGCCAGCTTGTTGTCATGGCCTAGCTGCAAAAAAAATCCTCCTGCAAGGCTGTGGGCACAAACAGTTTCCATTGGTGGTACCAGCACCCAGTTTCCCCCTGAGTGAGAATGCCCCCTTTCTCCACCTCCTCTTTGTCACTATCACTGAAAGACACTCTAAATTTCTCCACCGAGGGTTCTGTATTGAGGGCCCCCTCAGCCTTGACTTGGCTCCGTATGAGAACTGCCCCACCCCCAGTTGGGTAGGGGTGAACATTGAATCATAGAATCAGAGACTGTTAGAGTTGAAAGGGATCTTGCAGGTCATCTAGTCTAACCCCCTGCACTCTGCAGAAGCTTAGCCGAAAGATAGCCCTACAACATACCCAAAAGATGGTCGTCCTGCCTTTGCTTGAAAACGTCCAGCGAAGGAGCATCCACCACCTCCCGAGGCAGTCTGTTCCACTGCTCAACCACTCTTACAGTTAGGAACTTTCTCCTGATATTTAGCTGGTAACGACTCCCTTGTAATTTCCACGCATTCGATCTAGTCTTGGAATCTGGAGCAAGAGAGAATAAATCTGCTCCATCTTCTACATGACAGCCCTTCAAATACTTGAAGACTGCAATCATGTCCCCTCTAAACCTTCTCTTCCCCAGGCTAAACATACCCAACTCTTTCAGCCTTTCTTCATAAGACTTGGATTCCAACCCTCTCACCATCCTGGTTGCCCTCTTCTGGACACACTCGAGCTTGTCAACATCCTTCCTAAAATCAATGACTTCTTCCTGCTGGCTGGCATGTTGGGGCAGGCATGAGAGCACATCAGCCAGAAAATTGGACTTCCCCAGGAGATGTTTAAGTTTAAATTGGAACTTGGAGAAAATTGGAACTTGGAGAAAAATTCCGCCCAGCACAACTGTTTAGCATTAAGGTGTCGGGGGTATGCAGCACCTCCAGTCGGGGGTATGCAGTCCACACCTCAAATGGCACCTGGGCTCCCTCCAACAAACGTCTCCAAGTCACTAGAGCCAGTTTAATTGCAGTGGCTTCTTTTCCCAAACCGCCCTGTTCCTATCAGTCTCTGAGAACTTTTTCAACACATACACGAGGTAGTACAGATGCCCATCCCCCCTTTGCAGTATGGCCCCCCAATCACTACATCGGAAGCATCCATTTGCACCACAAAGGGCTTATTTTCATTAGGGTGCCCTAAAATGGGCTCAGAGGTGAACAGAGCCTTCAGTCTTTCAAAAGCCTGCTGGCAATCTGGGGTCCACAACAACTTGTAACTTAGCCTGTGACTTTCTTGTCCCTTCACCTTGGTTTTTAACAGGTCAGTGAGAGGTAGTAACACCTGGGTGAAATTAGGATTGAACAGATGGTAGAAATTGGTGAACCCGAGTAATGATTGTAACTGCCTCCTCGTTCAGGGGGCCTCCCATCCCAGTACATCCTGAATTTTGTGCGTCTCCATGCCCAGACCCCTCCTAGATACACAATATCCTAAAAAGTCCAGCTCCTCTTTATTGAATTTGCACTTACACAGCTTTGCAAACAAGCGGTTCTTATAGAGGGCTTTTAGCACTTCTCTGAGCTGCACATGTGACTCCTTATCTTTGGAATAGATCAAGATATCATCCAGAAAAACCTGGACCCCCTTAAATATTCATTCATTCATTAAGTACATGACCCCCCCCCCCGGGCCCCCATGAGTCCAAATGGCATCACCAGGTATTCAAACTGCCCAAGTGGGATGTTAAAGGCAGTCTTATGTTCATCTCCTTCCCTGATGTGCACTTGGAAGTAGGCATCTCTCAAGTCCAACTTAGTAAAGATGCAGCCCTGGGCTGCCTCTGCCAACAAGTCCCTAATCAGTGGGAGGGGGTAGGCGTTAGATGTGCACACAGCATTCAGGACCCGGTAGTCCATACACAGTCTCAATCCCCCATCCTTCTTTTTGTGGAAAAGCACTGGAGCAGCAAAAGGCGAGACTGCCAGCTGGATAAGCCCTCTGGCCAGGTTTTTATCAATGAACTTTCACAACTCCTCTTTCTCAGCCAGACTCATGGAACAGAGCTTCCCCTTTGGCATTTTGTGGCCAGGTAAAATTTTAATGGCACAGTCAGTCTTCAAATGGGGGGAAAGTTCATCCCCCTCCCCCTCCTCAAATACTCAGGCCAAGTCTCTGGGGGAATGCGGTTCAGATCCTCTTAAGCCAGGCATACTCGCTCTGGCACAGGGTGCGGTGCCGCCCCCCATTCTGGGTTCCAGGTATGCTATTTGCAGCAGGGGTCCAAAAAATGCAAGGCTTCCACACTCCATTGGACATAAGGATCATGGGCCTGAACATAAGGATCATTCACTGCCACAGGAGGTGGTGGTGGCTACAAGCATGGATGGCTTCAAGAGAGAATTAGATAAACATATGGAGCAGAGGTCCATAAGTGGCTATTAGCCACAAGGTATAGATAGGAACTCTCCGTCTGGGGCAAGTGATGCACTGTATTCTTGGTGCTTTGGGGGGGCCAACAGTGGGAGAGCTTCTAATGTCCTGGCCCCACTGCTGGACCTCCTGATGGCACCTGGTATTTTTGGCCACTGTGTGACACAGAGTGTTGAACTGGATGGGCCATTGGTCTGATCCAACATTGGCTTATCTTATGTTCTTATGTTAGACCAACTCCCTGCACATTGCAGGAAATTCACAAATACCTCCCCTTCCACACCCGCAGTGACCATTGTTCCACACCCAGAAGATGACAAAAAACCTCCAGGCTTGTTTCCTGACCCCAAAGTGGCAATCAGCATTTCCCTAGGCATCTAAAAAAGGGCCAAAAGAACTAAGCACTGAGGCAACCCGTTCTGCCCTCCCTCTCATGATCTGCCTAAGTTCACAGAATCTGCATTTCTGTCAGCCATCTAGCCTCTGTTTGAAAACCTCCAAAGAAGGAGAGCCCACCACTTTCCAAGGAAGCCTGTTCCAGTGAAGAACCACTCTGTCAGGAAGTTCTTTCTAATATTTAGCCAAAAACTCTTCTGATTTGTCAAGCTCCGATGTCGCAAGGGTGGGAGGATGGCCGTGGGTAGAATCCAGGGTGGGAAGATGAAGCTCAAACCCAGGTTTCACCTCAGAATGGGCTAAAGGCTAGTTACTTTTTCTTAGGAGCTGCACCCAGGAGAGTTTCACTAGATGAGTCCGAGAATCCAGTATTAACAACTTGCATGACTCACCACATTTTGGAGAAAGGTGAGGTACAGATGAAATAAATAATATGATAATAAATACAGCTGAAGATGGGGACAGTGAAAAGGTAGGTTGGTTGGTGGGCAGGAGGGAAGGAAAGCTGAGGATTTAGCAGTTGCCAGGGAACGAGGAAATATTGTGAGGATGAGATGCAGGAGGAAATGAGGTGTCTCCCATAAGTCCTTGCAGGTTCCCTGCAATGCATTGCTGGCCCAGCAGCCAGCAATGCACAACTGAGGCCAGCCCTGGGGCAGGTGTAAGGGGATGGAAGGAAGGAAAGCTGGAGGTGGGGAGATAAGTGTGGGTTTGCTGGTGGATAGGAAAAAGAGAAGAAAGCAGGGAAAGGGGAGATTTTAGGGAAATGAAAGAGGATATAGTGAGGGAGGGGGGAATGAAATGCTCCCCACAAGTCTTTGCAGGTTCCCTGCTTCTAGACCTGCATTTTTTAAAAGTGGTTCTTATTTTCTTCCTGGCTTAATGAACTAAGTGCTTTTCTCCCTAATAGGGACCCAGAGTGGCTTATATCTTTTCCTCTCTTATCCTCACAACAACCCTGTGAGGTGGGTTGGGATGAAATTGTGTCACTGGCCCAAGGCCACCCAGCCAGCTTTCATAGCCAAGTGGAAAATTCAAACCCAGGCCTCCCAGATCCTACTATGACACTCTACAAACTACTGTACCACACTCTACATAAAGGGACAGAACATTTTCCCCTAGGCCTGCTGGCAACCCTAGCCCTACCAAGGCTGTCTTGTTGGCAAGTTCCAAAAGAACAGGCTGACTCTGTACCATCAAAACTTTATCTCCAGACCCTCAAACCCAGGGTGGACAGGGAGCCACCTGGTAGCTGAGGCATGAAAAATCAGGAAGCCAACACTGTCAGCAAGCAAATTCAACTTCAATGGTTCAGGCGGGTGGCCTTTGTGTATCCAAAGAGAAGGCAATGTTTGCAACTGCACAGATAATCTCTATACCTTGGTCCCGTCACCAGTTTCTCCAACTGAGCTGACCTAGAGGAATACATGGAAACTTGTTACCAACTTTGAGCTTTAGGAGTTACACGGTGAGGTAAAGAAAATCTCACATTGCTTGCCCACAGTGTCGTGCAGCAGAGTGGATGACCACCTCATCTGGTACTGCAGCAATTGACACTGTGTGTCCCCATCAACTGATTTCTTGGCCTGTGACAAATATCTGCTAGCGGAGAAGATGAGTGTCAGCGGACTTGTCTTTCTGTCATTCCTGCACTGGAAGGCTCCGGAGGCTGAGCTGCAGCAGCAGCAGCAGCAGCAGCAGGTGAAACAAATACCCTTCATTGTCCTTCCAGTCTTTTTCACATGCAAATATTCGTTGTGATCAAGAATAAAGAGAGAGAAGAGCTGAAACAAAAGCAGAGCTTCAGGTTTTGCAGACACTGTCAGTGAAGAAGAATCCCTAATGAGTACTACATAGCAAATTAATTGCACCATTAGTGGAAGAATGCATATGTAATTCCAGTTTGTGATTTTTGTTCTTTCTTTTTTTTTAGCAAGTGGAAAGGCATACAATTTGGCTTTTTAAAAGATAGCTCTCATTGTTGCCTGAAATGCAGAACCTTTCTTTAAACTCAGTTCTTCATAAATATTCAAGCCCAGCTACTATAAGGGCTGCTTTCTCCCCACTGATAGCATGGTGGGGGTCTGCTATAGACCACCAAGCCAGGCAGAGGATTTGGATGACACATTGTTACAACAGGTTACAAAGTTCTCAAAGAGATGGGACATGGTGGTCATGGGAGATTTCAATTGCCCAGATGTCTGTTGGAAGTCCAACTCTGCTAAGAATGAAAGGTCCAATAAACTCCTGGCTTGTCTTGCTGAGGAAAAAAAGGGGATATGCTATCTTGGACGATACTTACCAAAAGGGAAGAACTGCTTGACAAGGTGAAAGTAGTGGGCACCCTGGGTAATAGTGACCATGTAATTTTGGAATGTACAGTCTTGGAGAAGGCAAAAGCTGTACATAGTCAGACATATAGGTTGGACTTCAGGAAAGCAAATTTTGACAAAAATAAAGTCCCATGGTCAGAAATACTTCAGGAGAAGGAAGCTCAAGGGGGATGGGAGTTTCTTAAAAGCGAAATACTGAAGGCACAACTACAAGCGGTTCCTATGAGAAGGAAACATGGGAGGAGCCTGAAGAAGCCGAGGTGGCTCCAGAAACAGCTTTCTAAGGACGAGAAATAAAAAAGACTCATTCAGAAAGGGGAAGGAGGGCCTGATAACCAAGGATGAATACAAACAAATAGCCAGTGCTTGGAGAGAGAGAGTCAGGAAAGCTAAAGCTCAGCATGAGCTTAGGCTAGCGAGAGATGCTAAAGCAACAAAAAGGTGAGAAAAAGAGCAGGGACATGATAAGCATACTATGGGGACAGGAAAGTGAAATTGTAGCAGGTGATGAAAAGAGGGCAGAATGGCTCAATTCATACTTTTCCTCATTCTTCTCTTGCAAGGGAAATGGTGCTCAACATGGCAAAACCAGAGCACATGATGAGGGAAGGGGGTTGCAGCCTAGGATCGACATAAACAATTAGTTTCTTTAAATAAAATGAACTCTTCGGGGCCAGATGAGCTGCATCCAAGGGTACTAAAAGGACTCGCAGATGTAATTTCTGAGTCTCCGTCCATTATTTTTGAGAATTCTTGGAGAACAGGTGAGGTGCCAGAAGACTGGAGGTGGGCAAATGTTGTCCCCATCTTCAAGAAGGTGTCAGGATCAGGCTGTTAATTTATTGTACCTGTAGTATTCATTGCTGCAACATCTTTCCCTTCCCCCGTTTCCCCCCCCCTATAGTGTTCTTATCGCTTACCCTCGCCTGTCATTGCATTCCTGAGGGGGGAGTGAGTGTCCATAGTTATAGGGAGGCTAGCTTCAGTAAATCTTCCAAGCCGCCCCCAAGAGACCTTTCACATGGGAACGTGTCCTTGCAGAACAGTCTATGTTTAGCCAGTTGAGGACCATGTATCTTTCATGGTCTTTGTAGTGATGCTGACGTGTATGAATGGAATGTGGGATTGTAACTATCTGCACCTTTCCCGCCTTGGTACCCTCCTCTGACAAAGAGTTCAAACCCTGAGCATTTGATACCTCTCCTATATAATAAAGCTGTTTTGGTGTGACTCTTTTCTGAACGTTCCACACGCAGAGATTTATAGATCTCATCTCTTATCTTTTCTCTTGAAAAAGCCACAATAACATCCCTGGGAGCTCCAGCCCCTCTCCTTGGGGTAAATAACCGGTGTGCTCTTTCAATTTCATCTTGCTTAATCTGAATCCCTTGCTCCTTAAGCCAGTTCAGCATAACTCTTTCCAAGTCCTTATTTTTCAGTGCCATCTGAAGAGCAGTTTTTGTCAAGAGTTCTCTCAGCCCCACCTACCTCACAGGGTGTCTGTTGTGGGGAGGGGAAGGGAAAGGAGTTTGTAAGCCACTCTGAGACACCATTTCACATGTAACCTGCATAAAAATTAAATAAGAAAGGGGACAATATACATTCTTGTCGTACTCCTTTTCCTATGCTAAACCAATGTTCCATATGCGCTTTTCCTTTCGCCTGTTCTGCAGTTTTTTTCACCAGTTCCACCGTCGTCATCATCCTTCTCATTTCTGTTTTTAAGTCCTGCATATCAGCTCTTACATTAGCCTCTGAACGCTGTATCATCTCTCCAAGCTCTTTCATTGACTTCGCCATTTTTTTTCTTTGCAGCTAAGGAGAAGCTTTCAAACTATGCAGCCGTCTTGCTCACCCAAGATTAGAGGCAACTCCTCCAACCTAATTAGCCTCTGGGAGGATATTTTCGTTCTCAGTTTACTTTCAGTTTGTCTTTTTTTTTTTCCCTATCTATACCTTGTGGCTAATAGCCACTGATGGACCTCTGCTCCATATGCTTATCTAATTCCCTT
Source organism: Gekko japonicus (assembly GCF_001447785.1). Taxonomy (NCBI): domain Eukaryota; kingdom Metazoa; phylum Chordata; class Lepidosauria; order Squamata; family Gekkonidae; genus Gekko; species Gekko japonicus. The sequence goes on along the minus strand of NW_015177087.1, from coordinate 3,962 downwards.
TTGAAGCCGTCCATGCTTGTAGCCACCACCACTTCCTGTGGCAGTGAATTCCAAGTGTTAATCACTCTTTGGGTGAAGAAGTACTTCCTTTTATCCATTCTAAACCGACCGCTCAGCAATTTCATAGAGTGCCCACGAGTTCTTGTATTGTGAGAAAGGGAGAAAAGTACCTCTTTCTCTACCTGCTCTATCCCATGCATAATCTTATAAACCTCAATCATGTCAGCCCTCAGTCATCGTTTCTCCAAG
>NW_015177087.1:3378-3587 GCF_001447785.1 Gekko japonicus | reverse complement strand
TATTCCAGATGAGGTCGCACCATGGATTTATATAGGGGCATTATGATATTGGCTGATCTGTTTTCAATACCCTTCCTAATAATCCCCAGCACAGCATTGGCCTTTATTGCAGTCACACACTGTCTCAACATTTTCAGTGAGTTATCTACTTCAACACCAAGATCTCTCTTTTGATCAGTCTCTGCCAGTTCAGACCCCATCAACGTGCA
>NW_015177087.1:0-1750 GCF_001447785.1 Gekko japonicus | reverse complement strand
AACTCAACAACATTATGATCACTGTTCCCAAGCGGTGCAATCACTTTTACATCTCTCACCAGGTCTTGAGTGTTACTTAGGACCAAATCAAGGATCGCCTCTCCCCTGGTAGGTTCCATGACCATCTGCTCCTCTCCTTCGGTCGGCAGGACGCTCCTCTCTCCGGCGCAGTTCTTCTCCAGCGAGGCAGCCGTCTCGGTGTGTGAGTGCGTCTCTCCTGGCCTTGGCTCCGTCCGATAGGCTCCGCCGCGCCGGGAGATGACGTCATCCGCACCTTCTGCTGCTCGCGCCGGCCGTTTTCTGTTGGAACTCCGCAGGCCACCAGGGATCGCTCCACTGGCTCTTGATGTTCCGCCGCGCCGCCTCGTCTCTGCCGCCAGGATCTGCCATCACCGCCGCCGTTGCCGCCATTGTTGTTGTTCCTTTGCTGCTGCCGCCGCCGCACACCACACTTCTCGGACGAGGGGGGGTGCCCCTACCCTACTAAGGGTAGGTTCCCATTCATCTACTCACCCTTTAACGGGCTTTTGAACCGCTGGTGCGCCGCCTCGTCTCTGCCGCCAGGATCTGCTGCCGCCGCCATTGTTGTTGTTCTTTCGCCGCTGCCGCCGCCGCACACCACACACCTCGGACGAGGGGGGTGCCCCTACCCTACTAAGGGTAAGTTCCCATTCATCTACTCGCCCTTTAATGGGCTTTTGAACCGCTGGGTGGGCGGGAGCTGGGACACAGGCCGGGAGCTCACTCCGGTCACGGTGTGGCTCGAACAGATGTTCGACCAGATGTTAAGGCAGTCTGCATTAACAGCCTGCGCCACCGCTCCTGCCACCTTCCTCTTGCTATCTCAAGACCTTGTCAGGCAGTCCATGTCCCTAGCCATGGTCTCAGTGGACAATTTCAATCCACCTCCCTGTAGAAAAGCAACAGGTACCCCCTCATCTCTCTGAGATGAGCCAACCCGAACCAGAGACTTTTCATCTCCTGTCGGCTTTCCCCCAATATTCAGTTTAAAAACTGCTCTGCCACCTTTTTGATTTTTTTTTGAACACAATTTTATTTTCATGAAAATATTGACATATCAGTTCAAGTTAATATTTCAGTTTTAACCCCATACCAATATCCCCAATTTACTCTCTTCCTCCCCCAGGCTTCCCGCAATGCTTCCCCCCTCGTCACTCCAGCACACCTTAAGATAACATCATATTCTAACTTCAATATTGTTCCAAATATAGTAAGTTATGTTTCACATCCCAGTTCTTTTCTAGGTAAACCTTAAAGTCTCTCCACTCTTCATAGAATTCCTTTTCTTCTTTTTTATTCAATGTTTTTGTAATTTTGTCCATCTCCGCCATAAACAAAGTTTTTTGTGTCCATTCTTCTAACTCTGGAATTCTTTTTTGTTTCCAACATTGTGCATAGTGTTTTTAGTGCAGGCTTTGGCTGGTCGCCCATTTGAGGGCTAGGTAGGAGTTTTTTGCCCTTTCCTGATTGGCAATTCTCATCCTGCTCTTTCATTTGCCATTCTGTACCAACTTTTTTTATTAAGTCTCTGTACGGCAACCATTCTTTGCCGCTTTGCCTCGTGTATGACGATAAAACTTCTGCTGGTACTATCCACAATGGTCTTGCTTCAAAGAAAAATCTTTTATATCTCATCCACATTACAAATAAGGCATTTCTCACAAAATGATGTCTGAAAAAATTGTCAGCCTTATTTTTTTCATGCCAACCAAATCTGCAATTATGTCCT
>NW_015177086.1:287147-288876 GCF_001447785.1 Gekko japonicus | reverse complement strand
AACAATAATACATATTACAATAAGATAACAATTAAGTGAATACTGGACCAAGCAGCAAGATCTGTAGACGCAAGACAAAGATATTTGTGAGGCCTCTAACGATGAAAGTCATGTGTCTGGTGCCAAATGCACAGTTGCTGAATTAGATCATCTTCCAATTTAGGTCCCAAAAGCACCTGTGTGGCTAAGTCAGAGTGTCCTCAAGAAAGCGTCCTCCATTATAACCCAGCTTCAGGTTTGGAAACTCCCAGAGATTTGGGGGGTGGAGTCTGGGGAGGGCGGGGTTTGGAGCAGGAGCGCACAGGAGCGGAGCTCCGGCAGTAAAGAGCCCAGGAGGCGGGCACATGCAACAAGCTCCACCCCCTTCTCCCAGCAGCCCTCAGTCAGAGCAAGAAGCAGCCAGGTAAGTTGCAGAGCCCCACCGGCCCCCCGGTCCAAAACAGCCCAGTGGCACCTTTAAGACCAAGTTTTATTCAGGTACAAGCTCTCCCTCCTCTGTGAGGCAGATCTTCACGTTCCCCCCCCCAATAGCTAGCAATCCAAAACAGTCCAGTGGAGCCTGAGCGGTGGGTGTTGCCTTCTGACACACTTCCGGTGATGTCAGGGGGTGTGGCATATGCAAAAAACCTATGCTGATAAATTATGCTAATGAGCTCCTGCACCTCTTTTTCTACGAAATGACCCCTGGTTTGGGGGAGGGGATGGATGATGCCATACAGTCCATCTCCCAAACCATCCGTTTTCTCCAGGGAGGTCTGATCTCTGATCTAGATTTATCCTGCATTGAGCAAGGGGTTGAACTGGTTGGCCTGGATGACCCCCTTCCAACTCTGTGATTCCAGGATTCTAGGATATTCACACCCAAGTAGCCAACATAGCAGCCCTAACTGCAGGGGCATGTGATTGCCAACCAAGACCCTAGGGTGCACAAAAGCTGTATAGGTACCTTGTTCCCTTTACCTTCCCAAGAGAGGGATGAAGGGATGAGTACTCCTTCTTTTCCCTTCTCCATCCTTGATACCTGAAATGTTACTGTCAATGGCTACAAAAAATTCTCCTCAGCTAACTGAAAATATCCAGGAACTATTGAAGCCTTTTCCAGCCCTGTGCCATCGCTGACCAGGCGCTGACCTCGTGTCCTGGCGTCAGTGGTTTATACTTGTGAGACTGGAAGGCAGGGGTCATTTCCTGCAGGAGCGCACAGGAGCGGAGCTCCGGCAGTAAAGAGCCCAGGGGGCGGGCACATGCAACAAGCCCCACCCCCTGCTCTCAGCAGCCCTCAGTCAGAGCAAGAAGCAGCCAGGTAAGCTGCAGAGCCCCCCCGCCCCCCGGTCCAAAACAGTCCAATGGCACCTTTAAGACCAAGTTTTATTCCGGTACAAGCTCTCCCTCCTCTGCGACGGCAGATCTGCACGTCCCCCCCCCCCAATAGCTAGCAATCCAAAACAGTCCAGTGGAGCCTGAGCGGTGGGTGTTGCCTTCTGACACACTTCCGGTGATGCCAGGGGATGTGACATATGCAAATAAGTTATGCTAATGAGCTCCGGCACCTCTTTTTCTACGAAATGACCCCTGGAGCTAGTGATATTAAAGTTGTGAGCAAGCAATTTGGTTGCTGCATCAATTAGTTTGCTCCGGAGCCATCTCTCCTGGGCGAAGACAAAAATGTGAGCCAAAGGCTTAAAAACTGTGAGCTTGCTCACACTAACTGAGCTTAGAGGGAACACTG
>NW_015177086.1:286306-286642 GCF_001447785.1 Gekko japonicus | reverse complement strand
CCCCCCCCCCCCCCGTGCCATCGCTGACCAGGCGTTGGCCTCATGTCCTGGTGTCAGTGGTTTCTACTGGTGATGCTGGAAAGAATAAGAGGTCAGCGATGCCGCGTTAAAACTCCACAGGCAGCTCCAGTTGAATTATAATCGAAATGCTTTAGCCATACATGAGTAAAGGACAGATAATGTAGCAAACACAGGACAAGCAAACAAATCGACAAAAAAGAGCCGTGAAAACAGAGAGCTGAAACCATTGAGAGAAAATTAAAGAAACATATGGCGGCTACAAGCATGGACGGCTTCAAAAGGGAATTAGATAAGCACAAGAGGGGGACCCGCGAT
>NW_015177086.1:262586-285654 GCF_001447785.1 Gekko japonicus | reverse complement strand
CCTGGCCCCACTGGTGGACCTCCTGATGGCACTGGTATTTCTGGCCACTGTGTGACACAAAGTTCACTACTGGATGGGCCTTTGGCCTGATCCAACATTGGCGTCTCTAATGTTCTTATGTTATGTTCTTATCTCTTTTTTATAAAAAGGAAAGAAAGAAATTAAATACAGAACATTTGTTCATCCTGACTTTCATTTCGGGGTAAATTACTAGCAGTTCTACTGTACACTGAGGACTTGCATAATCGACAGCAAACAGCTTGGATCCGGCGGAGCATTTCTGTCTTCCCTGTCTGGCTGCAACCTAAATTCCCCCACCACCCCACTGCTTTGGAGGCTTCATTGGGAGGGGGAGATGAGACAGGCAAGCTCCGCGGGAGAAATCCTTCCCATCCAGCAGAAACACTTTGGTGGCTTCAAGCCAATGAACATGAATTTTGTTTCTTCCGGCAGAGAAGAAATTTGGACCTGGAGATGTTGGGTAAGTGGCAAGTTGGCAGGTGGGTGGAAACTTCAGGGGAGGGGCAAACGATTTGGGGGCGGAGCCTGGGGAGGGCGGGGTTTAGGGAGAGAAGGACCTCAGCAGTGTATAAGACCACAGAGTCCGCCCTCCAAAGCAGTCATTTATCCCCCCCCCCAGGGTTGGGAGTCTGAAGATCAATTGCAATAGCAGGAGATCTCCAGGTGCCATCTGGAGGTTGGCAGCCATAGCAAAGGTTCGTAGTGAAGACCAGATGAGAGAGAGAGAAGAGATTGGATTTATACCCCACCGTTCACTACCCCGGAGAAAATGGCTGCTTTGGAGGATGGAGTCTGGCACTGTACTCCAAAGAAGAAGGAGGAGGAAGAAGAAGAAGAGAAGAAATTGGATTTATACCCGGCCCTCCACTACCCAAAGGAGTCTCAGAGTGGCTTACAAACTCCTTTCCCTTCCCCTCCCCACAACAGACACCCTGTGAGGTCGGTGGGGCTGAGAGAGCTCTTTCGAGGACTGCCCTTGAGAGAACAGCTCTGAGAGAACTTGTGACTGACCCAAGTTCACACCAGCAGCTGCGTGTGGAGGAGTGGGGAATCAAACCCAGTTCTCCCAGATTAGAGTCCGTGCTCTTAACTACTACACCATACTGGAGAGCCGACTAGAAATTCCATTTGTTATAGGTGAATGGCAATTTGGGTTAAAATGGCCCCCAAGTAGGTTTGCCAGGTCCCCCCTCGGCAACGGATGGGGATAAGGGGGCAGGGTGGCCAGGTCCAGGTTGGGAAACTCCTGAAGATTTGAGGATGGAGTCTGAGGAGGAAAGGGACCTCAATGAGAGCCAGTTTGGTGTCGTGGTTAAGTGCGCAGAGTCTAATCTGGGAGAACCGGGTTTGATTCCCCCACTCCTCCACTTGCACCTGGCTGGATGACCTTGGGCAAGCCGTAGTTCTGATAAGAGCTGTTCTTGAAAAAGAGCAGTTTCTGTCAAGAGTTCTCTCAGCCCCAACAACCTCACAGGGTGTCTGTTGTGGGGAGGGGAAGGGAAAGGAGTTTGTAAGCCGCTCTGAGACACCTTCGGGTAGTGAAGGGCAGGGTATAAATCCAATCTCCTCCTCCTCAGTTTGGTGTAGTGGTTAAGTGTGCAGACTCTAATCTGGGAGAACCAGGTTTGATTCCTCATTCCTCCACTAGCACCTGCTGGATGACCTTGGGCAAGCCATAGTTCTCTCAGAGCTGTCCTTGAAAAAGAGCAGTTTCTGCCAGAGCTCTCTCAGCCCCACCTACCTCACAGGCAGCGTTCTTTCTAAGATGAGTTAGCGTGAGCTAGCTCACAGTTTTTTAACCTCCAGCTCACACATTTTTGTCTTCGCTCAGGAAGGAGGGCTACGGAGCAAACTAATGTATGCAGTAGCCAAATTACGTGCTCACAGCTTTAATGCCAGGAGCTCACAAAGTACGATTTTTGCTCACAAGGCTCCGCAGCTTAGAGGGAATGTTGCTCACAGGGTGTCTGTTGTGGGGAGGGGAAGGGAAAGGAATTTGTAAGCCGCTCTGAGACACCTTTGGGTAGTGAAGGGCGGGGTACAAATCCAATCTCTTCTCTTCTTCCTCTTCATCTATACAGCTGACATCATAATACCCTTATATAGATCTGTGGTGTGACTTCATTTGGAAGACTGTGTGCAGTTCTGGTCACCATATCTCTTTCTCCCCTCAAAGTTTGGTGCTGCCCTACACCAGTTTGGTGTAGTGGTTAAGTGTGCGGACTCTAATCTAGGAGAACCGGGTTTGATTTCCCACTCCTCCACTTGCACCTGGCTGGATGACCTTGGGCAAGCTGTAGCTCTGACAAGAGCTGTCCTTGAAAAAGAGCCATTTCTGCCAGAGCTCTCTCAGCCCCACCGACCTCACAGGGTGTCTGTTGTGGGGAGGGGAAGGGAAAGGAGATTGTAAGCCACTCTGAGACTCCTTTGGGTAGTGAAGGGCGGGGTATAAATCCAATCTCTTCTTCTTCTTCTTCTTTTACCTCACAGGGTGTCTGTTGCGGGGAGGGGAAGGGAAAGGAGTTTGTGAGCCGCTCTGAGACACCTTTGGGTAGTGAAGGGCGGGGTATAAATCCAATCTCTTCTCTTCTTCTTCTTCTTCTTCCTCCTCCTTCTTCTTTGGAGTACAGTACCAGACTCCATCCTCCAAAGCAGCCATTTTCTCCGGGGACAATAACAAGAACAGGATTACACTGTGGAGAGCACAAATTACTCAAGGTCAGATGACACTCACGTGCTGCCTAAAGGCATGTGTCTCTCCAGGCTCCACCCCCAAATCTCCAGGAGTTTCCCAACCTGGATCTGGCAACCCGGCCCCTCAACATCCCCTGCCAATGGCCAGAGCAGATCCGGCCACCCTAGCAGTGAGACAGCATCTCATTGACTTGTGTCCAACGTCCTGTTTCCATGGGCAGAAGAACACGTCCACCAGAAAAAGAGGCCGGCGGGAGGGGGCATTTTTGCCAGTTTGCCCGTCCCAGTGCAGATCCCCCACTCTGTACCCTTAGCTGTTCCTGGGTGTCCCCCAACTGAAACCTGGGTCACGTTGGGCTACAGCAGCAGGGATTTCCCATTCTGGAATCGCCATGCTGCCTGTGGTATTTGTTGGACACGAGCCAAAGAGTTCACAGACTAAAAGACCCTTTCAAGGACGGTCATAGAAACATAGCATGTTCAAGTTGGAAGGGATCTTGCCGGCCATCTAGTCCAACCCCCTGCACTCTGCAGGAGCACAGCTGAAAGATAGCCCTACATACCTACATGCCTACAACATACCCGAAAGATGGTCATCCAGCCTCCACTTGAACATAAGAACAAAAGAACATAAGAGAAGCCAATGTTGGATCAGGCCAAAGGCCCATCCAGTCCAACACTCTGTATCACACAGTGGCCAGAAATACCAGGGGCCATCAGGAGGTCCACCGGTGGGGCCAGGACATTAGAAGCCCTTCCACTGTTGACCCCCCCCCCAGCACCAAGATGACAGAGCATCACTTGTCCCAGAGTCCCTATCTATACCTTGTAGCTAATAGCCACTGATGGACCTCTGCTCACTTGCCCCAGCATCACTTGTCCCAGATGACAGAGCATCACTTGCCCCAGAGCTCCTATCTATACCTCGTGGCTAAAAGCCACTGATGGACCTCTGCTCCATATGCTTATCTAATTCCCTTTTGAAGCTGTCCATGCTTGTAGCTGCCACCACCTCCTGTGGCAGTGAATTCCATGTGTTAATCACTCTTTGGGTGAAGAAGTACTTCCTTTTATCCGTTCTAACCCGACTGCTCAGTAATAAAACGTCCAGTGAAGGAGCATCCACCACCTCCCGAGGCAGACTGTTCCACTGCTCAGCCAGTCTTCGTCAGCAAAGGGGAAAACAGGTCTTCAGCAACAGGAAACATCCAAGTAGCGATGGGGCAAAGTGATCTTCCTTTGGCCTGGGAGTGGAGGACAATTCCAAAGTCAGGGCCCTGCACCCAAGAGGATCCACTCTGTTGTGGCCAGTGTTCCCTCTAAGCTGAGTTAGTGTGAGCTAGCTCACAGTTTTTAGCTTCCGGCTCACACATTTTTTTCTTAGCTCAGAGAGGATGGCTCCAGAGCAAACTAATTTATGCCATAGCCAAATCACTCGCTCAGAACTTTAATGCCAGCAACTCACAAAGGAGAATGTTTGCTCACGAGACTCCACAGCTTAGAGGGAACATTGGTTGTGGCCACACAGCAAACTATGAGGGATGTGGGAGGGACCCTGGCTCAGTGGTAGAGCATCTGCTTGGCATGCAGAAGGTCCCGAGTTCAATCCCTGGTAGCTCCCAGTAAAAAGGATCAGATAGGAGGTGATATGAAAGACCTCTGCCTAAGACCCCGGAGAACCGTGGCCAGTCTGGATAGATAACGGTCCTTTCCGCATCTGCCTGCGGATTTTCTCAGTGTTCGAGTCGAGGCAATTTAAGCCCACGGCAAAACAGCATTCAAATAACCCCAAGACAAAAGCAGGCTGAAACCGAGTTGACCACTGAAGGGAGGTAATGTCAAGCAGAAGGGGGGGGGGGACCCAGTATAAAAAGAAGGTTGAAATCAATTTTAGTGCAGAATGGGGGGGACTGAATTAAAAGGAAGGCTGAATTCGATTTCAGCGCAGAATTCCTGGGAAGACCCTGTGGTGAACATGGATTAAAAGGAGAGTGCAGAATAGGGCTGGCAGGTCCACCCGGGGGGCGGGGGGTTACCCGCTCTAAGGGCCCCTGACCCACCGGCCCAGATCTGGCAGCTGGGGGGGAACTCTGCCCCCAAAGTACCTGAATCGGGCTGACAACCCCGGTGTGATGACGGCACCCAGAGTTGACGTCATCGCACCAGGCATGCTGTTAGGGGTTGCTCTAGCATTTGGGCTTAAAACTCTATGGTACCATAGAGTCTTAAGCCCAAATGTTAGAGCGTCCCTCGACGATGTGCCCGGTGTGATGACGTCACTTCTGGGTGTTGTCATTGTGGTACGCACACGCTATGCACATTTATTTATTTATTTATTTTATTCAGTTTATACCCCGCCCTCCCCGCTACGCGGGCTCAGGGCGGCTTACAAGAGGCATATGCCAATATAAAACATATTTAAAATCATTTTAAATCATCACAATACAGATAACATTATAGCCCGTTATTAACATAGTGCTCTAGATGTTATTTCACAAGATGGCGTGTTTCACTGCTCTATTGCCACTGCTCTGTTCCTCAACATCATCTGCTCCAGGGAAACAATGGTGTTCCCCCTTCCAGGGTCAGGTAAGATGGAACAATAATGATGGTAGTGGCGGCTCCTACTCATACGCCTGGTGGAAGAGCTCCGTCTTACAGGCCCTGCGGAACTGTACAAGGTCCCGCAGGGCCCGGATCTCCATCGGGAGCTCATTCCACCAGGTAGGAGCCACCACCGAGAAAGCCCTGGCCCTGGTAGCAGCCAGCCTGGCCTCTTTGAGACCTGGCATTGCCAGGAGATGTTGCATCCCAGACCGAAGTGCTCGTGGGGGAACATATGAGGAAAGGTGGTCCCTTAGGTAAGCTGGACCCAGACCATGTAGGGCTTTAAAGGTAAGAACCAGCACTTTGAAGCGGATCCGGTATGCTACTGGCAACCAGCGCAGCGCTTTCAGCACAGGCTGGATGTAGTCCCTACTAGGAAGACCCATCAACAGCCTGGCCGCAGCATTCTGCACCCGACCTTCAATGGGGTGCCTTTGGTGCCAGCGCCGGAGGTTAGGAGTTTGGGAGGCTGTGTGCACAAGGCTCCTGGGCACACAGCCTCTCCCCACCGCTGGATGCCAGGTAGGGACCTGGCAACCCTAGTGCAGAAAGGGCCAGTATCGGCCTTGATGGACCACAGGATCTGATTCAGTAGAAAGCCATTCCCTCTGTGTTCGTGTGATTCTACAGGGCTATCGTAAGTAACGCAAGCTCACATAGCCAATGCTCCAGGAACATTCTGTAAGGGCTTTGTAAATACCGTGCGTCATTCTTTTGCAGCAGAAACTCGGCACACTTCTCCGACTGCAGAACAGCCGCCGACCATGCAGAATTTGGGACGCCCACCGCCCTCAAAGAGGTCGAGGAAATCCTTTCCCAAATGGAACCCTGGAAACAGCGAGAGGAAGTTTCACAACAGGAGCTTCAAGAGCATCATGGAAGACGCGGAGGCCAGTCCCCAGCAAGATCCAGTGATGTCTTCCAGGCCAATTGAGGAACACGCCCTCAGCGTCGTGACGATGGGATCCCACCCTTCTGAGCCAATGACTCCGCGCTCTCCTAGTCTCTTTCACGCGCCACCTCCCTTCCTGACAATATCTGCTTCCGGAGCGTACCAAAAAGTCACAGCGAGATCGAGCCTTACAAACCGAGGTAAATGAAAGGAAGCTTCCTAATATGGAGACAGACCATCTAGCTCACTATTATCATGTTCCCCGTTTGCTCATAAGTCATAAGGACATACATAAGAACATCAGACGAGCCTTGCTGGATCAGACCAGCAACCAACAAGTTCTTTTGAAGGTCCAACAACAGGGGATAGAGGCTAATATCCACTGATGGACCTCTGCTCCATAGAAGAACATAAGAGAAGCCATGTTGGATCACTCTGTGTCACACAGTGACCAAAACACAGGGGCCATAAGGAGGTCCACCAGCAGGGCCAGAATTCCAGAAACCCTCCCACTGTTGCCCCCCCACCAAGCGCCAAGAATACCAAGCATCGCTGCCCCAGGCATGGTGTTCCACCTATACCTTTCAGCTAATAGCCACTCATGGACATCTGCTCCATATGTTTATCCAATCCCCTCTTGAAGCTGTCTGTGCTTGTAGCTGCCACCACTTCCTGCGGCAGCGAATTCCCCATGTCAATTACTTTTGGGGTGAAAAAGTACTTCCTTTTGTCTGTTCTAAGCCTACTGCTCATTCATTTCATTGAGTGCCCACAAGGTCTTGTATTGTGAGAAAGGGAGAAAGGGACTTCTTTCTCTGCCTTCTCTATCCCTTGCATAATTCTGTAAATCTGTGTCATGTCACCCTCAAAAAATTTTCCAAGCTAAGCCTATGAGGAAAGGTTAAGGCGCTTAGGGCTCTTTAGCTTGGCGAAACGACGACTGAGGGGTGACATGATTGAGGTTTATAAGATTATGCATGGGATAGATCGAGAAAGAAGTACTTTTCTCCCTTTCTCACAATATAAGAACTCGTGGACACTCCATGAAATTGCTGAGTGGTTGGGTTAGAACGGATAAAAGGAAGTACTTCTTCACCCAAAGAGTGATGAACACTTGGAATTCACTGCCACAGGAGGTGGTGGCAGCTACAAGCATGGACGGCTTCAAAAGGGAATTAGATAAGCATATGGAGCAGAGGTTCATCAGTGGCTATTAGCCACAAGGTATAGATAGGGGCTCTGGGGCAAGTGAAGCTCTGTCTTCTTGGTGCTTGGGGGGGGGGTCAACAGTGGGAGGGCTTCTAATGTCCTGGCCCCACTGGTGGACCTCCTGATGGCACTGGTATTTCTGGCCACTGTGCGACACAGAGTGTTGGACTGGATGGGCCTTTGGCCTGATCCAACATCGGCGTCTCTTATGTTCTTATGTTAAGCAGCCCTAACCTCTTTAACTTCATTGCCGTGCCTGATCTTACACGGCCTTTCCCCTATTGTGTCTTTAGATTACACCCCTTCAGGATCAAGGAGGAAATCCGATGATCTTCTGGTCCTCAGTGAGAAGCACATCTCTCTGAAAAGGTAACGTTAGCTATCAAATGACAACTTGTACAAAAATAAAGCACAATTTCTCTTTTTTTAAGTACATTTAGGAGAGGGTAGATTCAGGTGGGAATGGCTTGGGTAAGTTGGGTCAGACCTGGTTAGCACTAGGACGTCCAGGGTGGCTATGCAGAGGCAGGCACTGCCAAACTATCTCTGTCTCTTACCTCGAAAACTCAGTGCTCTCTGATAGCTATACTACACTGGATTTTGTACCGAGGACCTATAGAGGGCACTTACAGCGAAATAGCAAGCCCATCAGCACAGGGTGTATTGATGGCCATTGTTTGGATGGAGGCTAGATCATAAGAACATCAGAACAGCCAGGGGTCATTTCCTGGAGGAGCGCACAGGAGCGGAACTCTGGCAGTAAGGAGCTCAGGGGACGGGCACATGCAACAAGCCTCGCCCCCTGCTCCCAGCAGCCCTCAGTCGGGCCATGAGGAGCAAGAAGCAGCCAGGGACGTTGCAGAGCCCCCCCCCCCGGCCTGCCTTCAGGTACAAGCTCTCCCTCCTCTGTGAGGGCAGATCTGCACGTCCCCCCCCCCAATAGTTAGCAATCCAAAACAGTCCAGTGGAGCCTGAGCGGTGGGTGTTGCCTTCTGACACACTTCCGGTGAGCTCAGGGGGCGTGGCGTATGCAAATAAGTTATGCTAATGAGTTATGCTAATGAGCTCCTGCACCTCTTTATCTACGAAATGACCCCTGAGAAGAGCCCTGCTAGATCAGACAGTGGTCCATCTAGTCCAGCATCCTGCCTCACACAGTGGCCAGCCAATTTCTCTGGAGGGCCAACAAAAGGGTATAGAGGCCAAAACCTTCATAAGAACATCAGAAGAGCCCTGCTGGATCAGACCAGGGGTCCATCTCATCCAGCATCCTGTCTCACACAGTGCCAACCAGTTCCTCTGGAGGGCCAACAACAGGGCAGAGAGGCTGAGGCCTTCCCCTGATGTTGCCTCCTGGCTTTGGGATTCAGAGGTTTAATGCCCCTGAATATGGAGGTTCCCTTTAGTCCCCATGGCTAGTCGCCACTGCTAGACCTGTCCTCCAAGAATCCTCCTTTTTAAAGCTGTTGATTCTTGTGGCCATCCTCTGGCAGTGAATTCCACATATGAATCACTCTCTGTGTAAAGAAGAGTTCCCTTGTGTCCGTCCTGAGCCTACTGCCCATCAGCTTCATTGGATGCCCTTAAGTTCTAGTATTTTGGGAGAGGGAGAAAAAGTTCTCTTTGCCAACTCTCTCTATCCCATACATAATTTTGTAAACCTCTGTCATGTCCCCCCTGACTCGTCTCTTTTCTCAACTGAAAAGACCCAGGCTCTTCAGCTTTTCCTCATAGAGAAGGTGACCCCGGGGCTCTTTTTGTAGAAAAAGTCCAGCAGGAACTCATTAGCATAATAGGCCACACCTAACAGCAGGAACTCATTAGCTTATTAGGCCACACCCCTGACAGCACAGCTCATTAGCATATTAGGCCGCACCCCCATGTTACCAGAAGTGTGGTCATCCAGCCACACCCACCTTTTTCTTCTTATTCTGTTTATCCTGTTTGTTGTCAAACCCCAGGGCCTTTTTTGTAGCAGGAACTCCTTTGCATGTTAGGCCACACACACCAAATGTAGCCAATCCTAATGAGTTTCTGCTGTTGGGTGTGGCCTATTATGCCAATGAGTTCCTGCTGGGCGTGGCCAACTCGGGAGCCAGCCGGAACTCCGTTCCTGTGTGTTCCTGCCCAAAAATAGGCCTGGGTGCCCCAACTCTTTAATCATCTTGGTTGCCCTCCTCTGTACATCTTCCAGCTCTGCAATTTTATTTTTTGGGGGGAGATACGGTGACCAGAACTGTACACAGCATTCCAAATTAGGCCACACCTCATAGATCTATACGGGGACATTACAGCATTGGCCGTTTTATTCAGTCTTTTTCCTAATAATCCCTAACATAGGCCCCGGTCACACGGAGAATTTGCCGCGCAAAAGGCTCGAATGTCAGGCAGAACTTCGGGGCGCGATCACACCGCAACATCTGGGAAGCGTAGTGCACCCATGGCGTCCCGGCAAAGACGCGGAGTTAAAAAGTGCCTCGGAAAGTGCACTAGGATCCAGAAAACGCGGGGCAGGGGCGGGCGTCTGATCACGGGAGCGCTAGTATCCCGTGGTATCCGGCGCCCATCCACGTCCCGCCGCAAACCAGATGTTTTTCGTAAGCGCATGCGCTCAAACACAAAACTGAAAGCAGTGCTGTTCCGCAGAACTGCGCATGCGCACAAACGCAAAACGCTTGTGTGATCACGCCACTTCTTTACCACGCTGCAGCATCGCCGTGTGATTGCCAGCTCACAGCCGAGGCATGGAGATTCAGGGGAACGTGTGATCGGGCTACCGCGCTTTATTTCGCTCCGGGGCAAACAGCCATGCCTCCCTCCCCCCCGTGTTATCTGACCCATGTGACCGGGGCCATCGTGTTTTTCACTGCTGCAGCACACTGGGTTGACACTTGAGGGGAATGTTCCATAACCCCATTAACAGCTCAGTCTTCTGGTTGCTTACTCAGAAGAAAGTCCCACTAATTTCAGTGCTGCTCGCTCTCTAGAAAGCATGCGTAGGTTTGCAGCCCCTGATTCGATGCACACCTACCCAGGAGTAAGCATCACTATACAGACCAGAGCGTCTTAAGGCCTCTAAAAAGAGCCCAGCCCTGAGGTTACCTAGTTATTGCTTAAAACGCTTCGGAAACTGCAGGTGGTCCAGAATGCAGCTGCCGGGTTACAGACTGGAGCATCATGTTCCGCTCATGTTACTCCGATTCTGCAGCAGCTGCACTGGCTGCCAATTAGTCTCCAGATCCAATTCCAGGTGTTGGTGTTAGCCCTCAATGGTCTGGGACCCTCATACCTGTGGGACCGCCTTTCCCATTAGAACCCCCTGCACTCCCTTCGTTCATCATTTAGAGGCTTCTTGCAGGTGCCTGGCCCCAGGGTGGCTGGGTTAGCTGCCACCAGGGGAAAAGCCTTCTCAGTTGTGGCCCCCGACCCTGCAGAATACACTCTCGGATGACACTTGTGCCCTGCCGGACCTGTTTAGTTTCCCCAGGTCATGTAAGGCTGAATTGTTTAGGTTGGCCTTTGGTGGGTAACCACGTCTTTGGGCTGTTTTAATAGTGGTACTATGTGATAGCCACATATTTTAATGTTTTAATGTTAATATTTTAATGTCTGCTATTCGTTTTTATATTGGTTTTTAAAAATAGTTTGTATTTTTTTAAAATTTAATTTAATTTATACCCCGCCCTCCCTGCAAGTGTATGTGTTTGTGTGCTTGCCCGGAAGTCATGGTTGACTTCTGGCCACCCCTATTGGGGGCTTGGGCGTTTTTCAGGGAGGTGGCTCAAATAGCCTGCCTCTGCGTCCTGGCTCTGGTATTCCTTGGAGGTCTCTCATCCAAATACTAGCCAGAGTCGGCCCTGCTTAGATTCCAAGATCTGATGGGATCGGGCTTGCCTGGGTTATCCAGGGCAGGGCATTTTCATGTTGTTTTTACCACCTAGTTGGTTTTAAGGTAAGTCGCCATGAGATCCATCGAGAGAGCCAGTTTGGTGTAGTGGTTAAGAGCGGCAGACTCTAATCTGGAGAATCGGGTTTGATTCCCCGCTCCTCCACATGAAGCCAGCTGGGTGGCCTTGGGCCAGTCACAAGTTCTCTCAGAGTTCCCTCAGCCCCACCAACGTCACAGGGTGTCTGTTGTGGGGAGAGGAAGGGAAAGGAGTTTGTCAGCCGCTCTGAGACTCCGAGTGAAGGGTGGGGTATAAATCCAATGTCTTCTTCTTCTTCTTCTTCTTCTCCTCTAATAAGTAAATAAAATAAATTGCATGGCCCATCCAGGGAAGAGAAGATCGAACAACTGGAAAGGATGGTCTTCAGCCTCCAGCAAGAAGTCTTCTCCTTGAAGCAGAAAGTGCAGCTCCTGGAGTCCTCGTCGTCGAAGGAACAAGAACCTCCGCGCCACCCCTGCGAGGCAGACGAGCTCTTCAACGGCTACACCAGGGATCAACTCAGAGAAGCCATTCGGTTTGACCAGAAGATCAGCACCGCTTGCAAGACGCTGCTGAACAAGCTCTTCACGTCCGACTATATCCAGAGCCACTCTATCACAGGGAGACGAGGGAATACGTTCCGGGAAGCGAAGCCCATGATGGACGAGCGGTGCATTAAAGTCATCCGGGTGCTGCTGAAGCAGAAGTTCGGGGACCACCTGAGTGACACCGTCATCACTGAGAAGATCCAAAATGTGCAGAAGGCCCTGAGGCAGAAATACAAGACAGAAGGCCTTTGATCTGCCGTAGACTTGACGCATCCCGTCTGTGTACTCGGCCGGAGTTCTCAAAGATAATGTGTTAGATCAGGGCTATTTTTGGGCAGGAACACACAGGAACGAAGTTCCAACTGGCTCCCGAGTTGGCCACGGCCAGCAGGAACTCATTAGCATAACAGGCCACACCCAACAGCAGAGACTCATTAGGATTGGCTACATTAGGGGTGTGTGGCCTAACATGCAAAGGAGTCCCTGCTACAAAAAAAGGCCCTGGGTTTTGACCACAAACAAGGTGAACAGAATAAGAAGCAAAAGGAGGGTGTGGCTGGATGACCACACTTCTGGTAACATTGGGGTGCGGCCTAATGTGCTAATGAGCTGTGCTGTCGGGGGTGTGGCCCAATATGCTAATGAGTTCCTGCTGTTGGGTGTGGCCTATTATGCTAATGAGTTTCTGCTGGGCTTTTTCCTACAAAAAGAGCCCTGTGTTAGATTACCCAGGTGGGTCGCCGTGTCAGGCTGAAGCAGCAGAACAAATGTCTGAGTCCGGCGGCAGCTTTAAGACCAGCAAAGTTTAACTCTGTGTATAAGCTTTCGTGTGCAAGCACACGTCTTCAGACACATCGAAACAGAATTTCCTCAAGCCTTACATATAGGTGGATAGAGGTTGGGGGGCGGGGGTTAGTTGCCAGGAAGGGCGGGTTAGAATCAAGATGCATCAGTAACTGAACGATAAGTAGAGCTAAGATTGGATTAAAGTGGTTCGTAAGACCTGTGAATGGCAGGAAATGAGCATACAGTGTCAGGACCCACAGCTAAACAACGAAGTACACGCTTTCAGGAAGGTTTTACTTTTATTGAACAGCCATAGATGCGATAACAGGGACACTGTTAGGAATGGCGGGCTACCTGTGCGCATAATAGGATATAGGGCATTCGTATGCACCCCCCCCCCAGCAATAACCAATTAGGTGGGCTCCCGCGCGCGGGAGACTGCAGGACTCTCTAACGGTTGCGAAGCTGGGAACGGAGAAGCTCCCACGAATGATAGACACCACAATCTCCACCAGTACAACATCAAAGATAAGCGTTGCAGCGCTGAAGCAATTAAGCGCATGGGAAGGAATGCAAAGCAATTAGAAAACATCACATTCATGGCAGTGTAGCTGACATACAGATTCTATAGCAGAGGATAGGACTCGCAAGAATGGGTTTAAATAAAGGGTGGGAAGGTACCGTCTGGATCTTAGGGAAAACCTTTTACAGGAATTATTGTGCGACAGTGGAATGGGCTGCCCGGGGAGGTGGGGAGCTCCCCCTCCCTGGCAGTCACTAATCAGCGGCTGGACAAACACTCATCAGGGATTCTCTCGGCTGATCCTGCATTGAGCAGGGGGTCGGACTAGATGGCCTGTAGGACCCCATTCCAACTCTGGGATTCTATGATTTGTTTATTTAATTAATTTATTTAAATCTCTACCCCGCCCTCCCCACAAATGGGCTCAGGGCGGCTAGCAAACAGGGGCACCCTGTGCCAATACATAAAAACCGAATCAAACAGGATAAAACAGAACAAATGACCAAAAATTACATCAAGGGCTCAATGATGTTACTCTTGAATTAAGACAAGATGGTGTCCAGTAGATGCTATTCTATATTCTATCTATTCTATAGATAATCAAAAGAGTTAACAAACAGATGTGAGAACTAAGTTTGAGTCCAGCGGCACCTTGAAGACCAACAAAGTTTAATTCATAGAATCACAGAGTTGGAAGGGGCCGTAGAGGCCATCTAGTCTGACCCCCTGCTCATTGCAGGATCAGCCTAAAGCGTCCCTGACAAGGGTTTGTCCAGCCACTGCTTGAAGACTGCCAGGGAGGGGGAGCTCACCACCTTCCTAAGCAGCTGATCCCACTGCTGCACAACTCTGACTGTCAAAAAGTTTCCCCTAATATCCAGCCAGTTCCTTCCCGCCCTTGATTTAAACCCATTCTTGCGAGTTTTCTCCTCTGCTGCCCACAGGAACAGCTCCCTGCCCTCCTCTCAGTGACAGCCCTTCAAACACTTCAAGAAAGGAATCATTTTTTGGGGGGGAAGCAGGTGGGGTTTTGCCCAGCAAGGCTTTTTGATAGGCCACTGTAGATTTGATTGGTTGTGCTGATTTTTTTTAAAAAATGTTACTCTGGCAGCAGCTGCCAGGGAAGCACAGGGAAGCTGAAGTGAAGCCCCAGCAGCCATGTTTGTGGCTGGCCCCACCACCTGCGGCAGCCATTTTGGAGCTACGCCCCTTCCATTGAGAGCCAGCTTGGTGTCGTGGTTAAGTGCGCGGACTCTAATCTGGGAGAACCGGGTTTGATTCCCCACTCCTCCACTTGCACCTGGCTGGATGACCTTGTGCAAGCCGTAGTTCTGACAAGAGCTATCCTTGAAAAAGAGCCGTTTCTGTCAGAGCTCTCTCAGCTCCACCTACCTCACCGGGTGTCTGTTGTGGGGAGGGGAAAGGAAAGGAGATTGTAAGCCGCTCTGAGACACCTTTGGGTAGTGAAGGGCGGGGTATAAATCCATTCTCTTCTTCTTCTTCTTCTTCTTCACATTGTGTCAGAATTCCAAAGGTGTCCCCAGACTCAGAAAAGTTGGGGGGGAACCTTTCCCCGATCAAAAAAGTCCCCCCGGGCTGCTTTTAGCCTCCATAAGGAAAAGAATAGGTACCCATTTTCTGGATTCCCCGCTAGGCTCAGGGGAGGGGATATTTTGATCAGGGAAGCAGTGAAGCAGTGTCAGAACTCTGACCCATCCCCCTCACCCCCACGGCTTCTTTTTAGCTCCCCACCGCTCCGAATCTTGGGAGCTCTAGTCATGGATGTTCAACATTCTGTGAAGTTTGCCCCAAAGTTAAGAAGTGCCATTTCTAGTGTTAAGAATCTTCTGGAAGATGGAGAAGAAGAAGAAGAAGAAGAAGAAGAAGAAGAAGAAGAAGAAGAGTTAGAAGAGAAGAAGAAGAAGAAGAAGAAGAAGAAGAAGAAGAAGAAGAAGAAGAAGAAGAAGAAGAAGAAGAAGAAGAAGAAGAAGAAGAAGAAGAAGAAGAAGAAGAGATTGGATTTATACCCCGCCCTTCACTTGGAGTCTCAGAGCGGCTTACAAACTCCTTTCCCTTCCCCTCCCCACAACAGACACCCCGGGAGGTGGGTGGGGCTGAGAGAACTCTGACACAAACTGCTCTTTTTCAAGGACAGCTGTGCCAGAGCTTGTGACTGACCCAAGGTCACATCAGCAGGTGCAAGTGGAGGAGTGGGGAATCAAACCCGGTTCTCCCAGATTAGAGTCCGCACACTTAACCACTACACCAAACTGGCTTGGAAGAGCTTGGATTTATACCCCGCCCTTCACTACCCAAAGGTGCCTCAGAGCATCTTACAAACTCCTTGAACTTTGCCCCAAAGTTAAGAAGTGCCATATCTAGTGTTAAGAAACTTCTGGAAGGTGTAGAATAGAAGAGGAAGAGCTTGGATTTATACCCCACCCTTCACTACCCAAAGGTGTCTCAGAGCGTCTTACAAACTCCTTTCCCTTCCCTTCCCCTCCCCACAATAGATGCCCTGTGAGGTAGGTGGGGCTGAGAGAGCTCTAGCAGAAACTGCTCTTTTTCAAGAACAGCTCTTATCAGAACTGTAGCTTGCCCAAGGTCATCCAGCCAGGTGCAAGAATCAAACCCAGTTCTCCCAGATTAGAGTCCATGCACTTAACCACTACACCAAACTGGCTCTGCTTGCCAATTCGTAACCGCACACTTAGCCACACACTTAACCACTACACCGAACAGGCAATAGCCTGCTTGCCAATTCTTAGATAAGTTAATAACGGGGCTTATATTAGTTGGTGGCAGGGCTTTTTTTTTCTGGGGGAGCACACCCGAACAGAATTCTGGAACCTCCTCGACAAAATTCTTTTTTAAATGTTTTAAAGTTCATGAGTTTTCAGCATACAGATTGAAAACTTCATTTCCCTCTAGAAAGTTCCGGCACCTCTTTTTCAAACAAACAAACAAATATCCCTGGTTGGCAGGACTGAAATCTTCTGTGTTTGTTTCTGAAGCCAGTTGTGTGTGATTTCAGAAAGAACTGGGGGGGAGTATTAAAGACAAACATTTTGCTAACACTGTTTCTTCCTTTTATTTTTTTTGAATCATGTTACCTCACAGCTCCCTCACAGCCTCAAAAAGGCAGCAAAATTTAGGTTTGGAGCTCTTGTCTAGTGTCACTGAAGTCTCGACAACCAAAAAGTGATTCAGTCTTGACAACCAAGAAGCGATTCAGTACCAACCGTGTTGAAGCCACAGGAAACCACAGTCCAGCCATCCTCACACCTGAGATTGGAAAATCTGCGCCACTATTAATTATAGAGAAGACCCTGATGCTGGGAAAGATTGAAGGTCAAAGAAGACGGGGACGGCAAAGGATGAGATGGTTAGACAGTGTCATAGATGCAACAAACATGAAACTGAGCCAACTTAGAGGACGGCGAAAGACCGGAAGGCCTGGCATGATCTGGTCCATGGAGTCGCAAAGAGTCGGACTCGACTGTGCGACTGAACAACAACAACAAATTAATTAAATGTTCTTGTCTGGACTGATCCCCCACCTATTTCACTCAGAAATTTTTATCTCACACTTTTTCCAAAGAGTTCAGGACAGCGTACATGGTTCTCCATCTTATTCTGACAGTAGCTAGTTATGTTCAACCACCTGCTGGTTTGGCTCACACCTTGTGCGTCAATCATACTCAAGGAGCTGATCATTCAGCAACTGATTTTGGATGTGTCCAATTTGCACATCTACACCGTTTTCTCACACAATGAGACTGCTTTCTCACAGTAGCATTACCAACAGTACACACTCGCATCTGTCACTGCCTCTAATTTCCAAAAGCCCACAGTAAAGGGGGGGGAATCTTTTGGCATTTTTTCATTGAAACTTACTACTTAGACTCTCGGTGTTCCTTTTGTGTCTGCCCATGGATCCAGTAAATTAGATAATCTAGTTCTTGGATTGAGCAAAGGCACCCACAAGTTGGAACAACCAAGCATGGCCTCAAAGCTGCTTGACTCTCTAATGGGCTCAGGATGATCTTCACTAGGGAAATTGAGGTGAGTTGATCAGGAGCTCCCCACCTGTGTAACTGAAGGAGTTTGAGCAAGGTAAGCTTGCCTGAAAATCATGCTTGCTCCATACCTGACAACAGTCTTGTGAGGCCTGTTATGTTTTAATGCTTCACCATGATCAGTGAAAAAATATATCACCCACCAAAGAAAAACCACTATTCTATACATTTTAGCACATTTTGTTATGCTTTTTATATTGCAAATATATATCGTAAGTAACATTCATTGTAAAAAATACATTTCATAAGTATGGGTAAATATATGCCGGTCTGTGGTCAAAGACCATAGAGAATGGTATTAGTACAATACCTTGATGTAAATATTATGAACCCAGTCCTGGTCATGTTGCTGGCTTCTTTTAGTGGCATTATCACTTTTTTTTCATTGTTGAAAAATTTATTAAATATCAGAATTCTAACATTCTTACAAAAACATACTTCACAAAGTTCCACAGGTGAAATGGGCAGTGGTCAGTATTGATCAGTACTATTAATGCCAAAATTACCATACCATTATGCTACTGAATTAGTATTAAGGCTCATAAATGTAAAAAGCCAACTGAATTTTTTTTTAACATTTATCATTTCTAATAAGTGTCTCCAGGCATTATCACTTTAAGGTGTCTTAATGGAGTTGTGGAGAAGAAAAAGCAGACTAAAAAGCCTTAGTTTAGTGTTAACTCTTTCCAACGCACATAACTTCATCCACTGTTATCCGTTAAACACAGGAAAAAACTTCACTGATGTGGGGAAAAAGGATGCATGTGAAAAATATGTAAGAATCCAAGGAATGTAAAAGAGAGAGAGAGAGACGACACTCTCCTCCGGAATAGGAAGCTGTTTCGGATATCTTTTTCAACTCAGTCTCTCTGTAGATGTTTGTCAGCAATCTCTTCACGGAGCACTACAGGAATGACAATAATACAGATCAACGCAGTATCTCTCTAATGCCTTCCCAAAGCTCTTAGTCATGATCAGTGGCAGTCTCATTGGTGGCCGGGAGGTCTTAGCAAGGTTTCCGAGAAATGCAGATGAACATTCACGAACACGTGAACGCATGAAGCTGCTGCCTTCTACTGAATCAGACCCTTGGTCCATCAAAGTCAGTATTGTCTACTCAGGCCCCTGCCACACGGCAGGGGAAAAGGCGCTTGAAGGCGCGGCTTTTAAAAGCCGCGCCAACGTTGACACGGCGTGGCGGGATCACACGGATCCCCCGGCCGCGCCGCCTTTTCTCCCCGGCGCGATCAAACGCTGGGGAGAAAACACGCCCTAACCGGGGGCCGGCCGAACTGCGCATATCCGAGCATGCGCAGTTCGGCTCCGGCCCGGGGTTGTGCCGGCGCAAAGGACGCGGCGCGATCAAACGCCTGCTTGCCGCGCCACGTCCATTTGAACCACCCAAGGTAGGTGGTTCATTTTGCGGCGGTTCTTTCCGGGTTTGGGCCAGTTCGGGTGCGGAAGCAGGACGCTTCCCAGATGTGGTGGTGTGATCACGCCGGTTTGATCCGGCCCCAAACTGGCAAGCTCCCGGACCAAATCGCCGCGTGTGAACGGGACCTCAGACTGGCAGCCGCCCTCCAGGGTCTCAGGCTGAGGTCTTTTGCAGTCTCCTTCACCATGGATGAAGATTGAAGGTCAAAGAAGACGGGGACGGCAAAGGATGAGATGGTTAGACAGTGTCATAGATGCAACGAACATGAAATTGAGCAAACTTCAGAGGACAGCGGAAAACAGGAGGGCCTGGCGAGATCTTGTCCATGGGGTCGTAAAGAGTCGGACTCGACTGTGCGACTGAACAACAACTCACCATGGGCACTGTATTACTGCATTGACCCAGGCGTCAACCTATGGTCTTTATCTGCTGATGGCCTATTCGCACCGTCATGACAAATGACGGACATGCCTGTGTGACCAGAAATGCTAGCTTTGGGGCAGGTCATGGTGACTGTGATGGAATGGGCCCGCTTTGACTTACAGACCCTGTTCTGCCAGCCCCGTCCTTGGCTTGCACCAATTCCTGGAGGGTGCTATTCCGCTTCCTTCCAGCCTCCCCTCTAAGCTGAGTTAGTGCGAACTAGCTCACAGTTTTTTAGTCTCCGGCTCACACTGTTTTGTCTCGGCGCAGGAAGGATGGCTCCAGAGCAAACTGATTTATGCAGTAGCCAAATCGCTCGCTCACAACTTGAATGCCAGTAGCTTGCAAAACAGACTTTTTGCTCTCAAGACTCCACCGCTTAGAGGGAGCATTGCTTCCTTCCACTAGAGTTCAGGGAAAGAAGGATGCGATTGTGACCAACTTTTCTCTGTTCTTCTTGTTGCAGATCTGGTGCTGTGCTAAAAGTATGCTCGTAACCTTTTTCTCTTTTTAATGGCCCCGGTCACACAGAGATTTTTGCCGCGCGAAAGGCACGAATGTCGGGCGGATTTTTGGGGCGCGGTCACACCGCAACATCTGGTAAGCATAGCGCACCCGTGGCCAACCCGTGGCATCCCGCCGAAGATGCGGATTACCAAGGAAAGTGCACTAGTATCTAGAAAATACATGGCACAGGCGGGCGTCTGATCGCAGGAGTGCTAGTATCCCATGTCATCCGGCGCCCGTCCACATCCTGTCGCAAACTGGATGTTTTTCATAAGTGCATGCGCACAAACACGAAACTGAAAGCAGCGCTGCGCTGTGGAACTGCGCATGCGCACAAATGCAAAACACTTGTGTGATCGCGCTGCGCCGCTTCTTTGCCACGCTGCAGCATCGCCGTGTGATCGCCAGCTAACAGCCGAAGCACAGAGACTCGGGGGACCGTGTGATCGGGCTACCGCGCTTTATTTTGCTCCGGGGCAAACAGCCACGCCTCCCCCCCCCGGCGTTATCTGGCCCATGTGACTGGGACCAATAAATACTTTATTGGTAGTGTTCTCTGGAACACATAGTTTCCTCAAGCACCTTAGCCCACCCTACATTAGGAGGGGGGTCTCAGGAAGGGGGAAGGCAAGCAGTTGAGGCACCCCCAGCCCCCAGCCCCAAGGAAGGGATTTGGTCCCCGTGGTAACCAGGCGCTGGGTAGCAGGAGACCAGAGGCAGGTCCTCCGTCTGAGAAGGGGCGTCAGGAATCTGTTCCTCCTGGCAGGAAGACCCCAACAGGAAAGAGATGGCCGCGTACCCTAGTGGAAGGAAGTGGAATAGCACCCTCCAGGAATTAGCGCAAGTCAAGGAGGGGGGCCGGCAGAACAGGGTCTGTAAGGTAAAGTGGATCTATTCCATCCCAGTGATAACTAGCACAGATGGAAGATCAGCAGTTCGAGACCCGAGTGCCACATGACGGAGTGAGCTCCCGTCTCTAGTTCCAGCTCCTGCCAACCTAGCAGTTCGAAAGCTAGAAATTGCAAGTAGATAAATAGGCACCGCTTCAGTGGGAAGGTAACAGTGTTCTGTGCACCTCGGCGTTTAGTCATGCCGGCCACACGACCATGGAGGAGTCTTCGGACAGCGCTGGCTCTCCGGCTTGGAAACGGAGATGAGGACTGCCCCCTAGAGTCGGACTCGAGTGGCTTTCGAGCAAGGGAAACCTTTACCTTACTTTACCTTTACACTGCTTTCTAGAAAGATCATTTCAGCTGTAATCTATTAAACTTTTTAATGCGAGTATTCTTCCTCCCCTCATCTTTCATGTTTAGACTTACCCGTGGTAACGATGCATACTTTTTGACATTTAATTAATTTCATGCTGGCAAAACCCGCTTGGTCTCCAGTATGTCAGTATGTAACTGAAAATAACAGATGTGCACATCAGTTCTGTTTTCTCTGTCTAGTGATGCTTCCATGTTTGACTGAAGACAAAGCAATTAATCACCGGTCTTTTTGCCAGCGTAGTTAATCATCTTAGGCTTTGTAACCCAATTTTCCAGAAAGAGAAAAATAATCCAAAGTATGGCTGCAACCAACCCTGACCTTGATGGCCGAGGATAGCCGGATCTCATCAGATCTCAGAAGCTAAGCAGGGTCGGCCCTGGCTAGTATTTGGATGGGAGACCACCAAGGAAATCCAGAATCATGTCATGGAAATAAAGGCAAAGGTAAAGGTTTCCTTTGCTTGAAAGCCAGGGAATCTGACTCTGGGGGTGGTGCTCATCTCCGTTTCCAAGCCGAAGAGCCAGCGCTGTCCGAAGACTTCTCCGTGGTCATGTGGCTGTTAACTTCCCATAGAAGCAGTACCTATTTAAAAAGGTAAAGGTTCCCTTGCTCGAAAGCCAGTCAAGTCCGACTCTAGGGTTGCGGTGCTCATCTCCGTTTCCAAGCTGAAGAGCCAGCACTGTCCTAAGACGTTTTCGTGGTCATATGCAATCTTCCCTCTAAGCTGTGTAGTCTTGTGAGCAAAAATTCTCCTTTGTGAGCTACTGGCATTAAAGTTGTGAGCAAGAGATTTGGCTACTGCATACATTAGTTTGCTCTGGAGCCATTCTTCCTGAGCTAAGGCAAAAATGTGTGAGCCGGAGGCTAAAAAACCTCAGAGGTATAACACAGAAAGATGGAGGACTCTCTGTGTCAAGATAACGACTCAGCCCTACCCCACCTTCCTGAGTAGATATAAATTACCTGCCTACCATTTTCTTCTCACCTTGACACAGAGAGTACTCCATCTTTCTGTGTTGTACCTCTGAGGATGCCAGTCACAGCTGCTAGAGAAACGTCAGGTCCTACAATGCCAAGACCACAGCCAAACAACCCGGAAAATCTACAACAGCCATTAAGTAACTCTTCTGAGTTATCGCAACCTTGTGACTCATCTCTAGGTACCTGGTACAGAGCTCATTGGTTTACATATCATGCAGTGGGATTCCCCTGCCTCTTGCTATTTTACAGGCAGGCAGTGTAATTTCCAAGTTAAACTGTTCTTTTCATCCTGAAACTCAAAATGGAGTCTCTCTGGTCTTTGTATCACTCAAGTACCAGGCATATCATGAGCGTGACTGATGAGAGACAAGCAAAAATATCCAGAACCCAGCTAGGGATGCTGTGAAGTTCATGACAAATGCGTTCAGCAGATGAATTTATCGTTTTTCACAGCGGCAACCTTGAGCTGAGCTGTGGATCCCGCCTCGCCGCCGTCCAACTTGAGCAGCTGCCAAAAATCTTTGCAACGGTGCAGAAGCTGTGACGAGTAAGCGTCATTTCCTTCTACCTTGCAGATGCCCTGCCAGTGCATGAAGATAAGGGAAGCTGCATAATAATGAAATCAGACCTAGGAATGGGCACAAACCAGGAAAATCCAGTTCGGTTCATGGTTTGTGGCACGCCCAGTTCACAAACCAGAAACCGTCAGGAACTTTTAGCTGCCAAATGAACTGGTTCACTTCATGAGGTCCCTGATGTGGTAGAATGGCTGGCTCTCCTCTACCCGCCCTCCAAGTCTGGCGAGGATCAGATTTACAGGGTCCAAGTTATGCCTCCCCCCCCAAAGAAGGTGCCCCCAGGAAAGTGCTTTCCAGGGAAATGAAAGGTTGTCATTTTGACAGGCGCAGGTTCAGGAGGTTCGGGAGTGTATAGAATGGATCCTGTGCAAACCAGACTGAGACCACAATAAGAACGTAAGAACATAAGAGAAGCCAATGTTGGATCGGGCCAGTGGCCCATCAAGTCGAACACAGTGTCACACAATGGCCGAAAATATCAGGTGCCATCAGGAGGTCCAGCGGTGGGGCCAGGACACTAGAAGCCCTCCCACTGTTGCCCTCCCCCAAGCACCAGGAATACAGAGCATCACTTGCCCCAGACCGAGAGT
>NW_015177086.1:254123-262169 GCF_001447785.1 Gekko japonicus | reverse complement strand
GCGTGGTTGTTTTAGTATGTGATGATTTTATTGATTTTTCAGATTTTAAATGTAAACCTGTTGCAACCTGCCCTGAGCCTACAATGTGGGGAGTGCAGGGTATAAGTCCAATAAAATAAAAGTCTCAGGGGAGCTCCCCCAGACGCTCCTCTCCATGCCCTCCAAATTCTGCGATCCTCGTTGCTTTGAAGTTTGGTAAACATTTACATCGAGTGGAGAAAAGTCTGCCTGGAAATGTATCCCTTCATGAACCTGCGTGAACTGCCACAAACAGCTTGAAAGTTCATGGAAAGTTCATACCAGTTGACATGCCATGAACTTCACTTTGTGGACCAGGAACTGCCCAAAATTCATCAGGAACATTAGTTCATGAACCAGTTTGTGCCCATCCCTAATCAGACCATCAAAGTCAGTACTATCCACCATTCATCATTTCCTGCTGGAGCGCACAGGAGCAGAGCTCCGGCAGTAAGGAGCCCAGGGGGCGGACACATGCAACAAACCCCGCCCCCTGCTCCCAGCAGCCCTAAGTTGGGCCACGAGGAGCAAGAAGCAGCCAGGTAAGTTGCAGAGCCCCCCCCCCCGGCCCGCCTTCAGGTACAATCGCTCCCTCCTCTGTGAGAGCAGATCTGTGTGTGTCCCCCCCCCACAATAGCTAGCAATCCAAAACAGCCCAGTGGAGCCTGAGCAGTGGGTGTTGCCTTCTGACACACTTCCGGTGATGTCAGGGGGTGTGGCATATGCAAATGTTATTCTAATGAGCTATGCTAATGAGCTCCTGCACCTCTTTTTCTACGAAATGACCCCTGCATTCTGTTAAGGGGGATAAAGCATCTAGCAAAGGATCCTGCCACTACAAGGGATTATCCTGACATTCTGGATTAAAATTTCACACCTGTCAGCAGTGGGCACCAACAAATGGCCATGAATTTACTGATGCTTTGCGGTACATACCAGTCCTGCAGGAACCAACAAGCCAGAAATGTTAATGGGTCTTAACCACAAAGACAGCTTGTAAATTAAGAAAATAAGAACATAGGAAGAGCCCTGCTGGATCAGGCCAACAGTCCATCTAGTCGAGCATCCTGTCTCACACAGGGGCCAACCAGTTCCTCTGAAGGGCCAACAACAGGGCAGAGAGGCCGAGGCCTTCATGAGAACACCAGAAGAGCCCTGCTGCATCAGACCAGTGGTCCATCTAATCCAGCATCCTGTCTCACACAGTGGCCAACCAGTTCCTCTGGACGACCAATAACTAGGGTTGCCATCCCCCTAATGAGGGCAGGGGTTCCCCTGATTTTGGGGCCCCCAATCCACCTGACAGCCAGGCGACTAGCAGGGGGAGTCTCACCCCCATAGAGCTCTGCGGTGCCCAACGTGCCTAGAAGAAGAAGAAGAAGAAGAAGAGAAAAGATTGGATTTCTACCCTGCCCTTCACTACCCAAGGGAGACTCAGAGCGGCTTACAAACTCCTTTCCCTTCCCCTCCTCACAACAGACACCCTGTGAGCAATGCTCCCTCTAAGCTGTGGAGTCTTGTTTGCAAAAATTCTACTTCGTGAGCTACTGGCATTAAAGCTGTGAGTGAGCGATTTGGCTGCTGCATAAATTAGTCTGCTCTGGAGCCGTCCTTCCTGAGCTAAGGCAAAAATGTGTGAGCTGGAGGCTAAAAAACTGTGAGCTAGCTCACACTAACTCAGCTTAGAGGGAACACTGCCTGTGAGGTAGGTGGGGCTGAGAGAGCTCTGACAGAAACTGCTGTTTTTCAAGAACAGCCCTTATCAGAGCTACGGCTTGCCCAAGGTCATCCAGCCAGGTGCAAGTGGAGGAGTGGGGAATCAAACCCGGTTCTCCCAGATTAGAGTCCACACACTTAACCGCTACACCAAACTGGCTCACTATGCAATGAAGTCACCTGGAGACAGGGCCGGCGCGTCATAGAGAATTTTTAGGAAATGGCCTAGAGAGGCCCCTTAAGAGGAGGCACCCCACAGCTGCTGGCCTGCCGCCCCTCCCCTCCCTCGCCTAAACTGGGTAGGCTGAGGTGACACTGCTGCGACCCGGTGCGGTGGCGACGAAGACCAGTTTCCAGGAGCGCTCCTCCGGGGACTCTGCACCGCTCTGGCCTTCAGTGGGTACCCTGCCAGGCACCGCCTTCCTTCCTGTGCAGCTTCGCCCCGCACAACCCTCCCGGCCGGCCTAGGCCATGCAAAGCCACATTGTTTTGTTGCCCGGGCAACGTGGGGGGGAGAGAAGTATTCGCGGGAGGCAACTGCACAGGCGTGACAGTGCGCGTGGGGTGCCTTTTCACCGCCATTCCATTCCATCCCCCGTTCCCACCACTGTGATGAGGCATGCTCACTGCCGGCAGGGTACCAATCTCTGCTGAGAGGCAATGCACGGTGGAGAGGGGAAGGAAGGAAGGAAGGCGTGAGGGCGGGCCTGCTTGTTGGCCCCAGAGCATCAGAGAACGGGCAGGGATGCTGGCGCTGGGGCTCCCCTCAGGTAAGAGCGCTAATAAAAGTATGGAAGGAAATAAAAGATGAACACTATACAAAAATTCCAAGATGGGTGTCACCTTTAAAATCGTTTATAAATCCTAAACTAATGTCAAAGGAAAAAGCTATGCCTTACAATACACTGCTTGATGAAAATAATAAATTAAGATCAATAGAAAATTTAGAAACCAAGAATATACACCTTACATGGTGGGAACAAATACACCTACAGGATAGATATAATAAAGATAAAACAGTGGAATTTTTAAAATCCAAATCTGTACTTGAAAAAAATTGGCTTTCCTCCAATGATAAATTAATTCAAAAAAACTATAACTTCTTACTAGATGAATATTTACACGATGAAACAATAAAGAACTCAATGATTATGTGGATGAAAGATTTGGGAAAGACCATCCAAATTGATGACTGGCAAAAAAAAATATGGAAAGCAATGAAATTAATGAGAGCAGTAACGTTTAAAGAAAATATATTCAAAATATTTCATAGGTGGTATTGGACACCAGAAAAGATAGCGAAAGCATATAAAACATCAAATAAAAACTGTTGGAGATGTAAAGCAAACGTAGGTACTTTCTTCCACATGTGGTGGAAATGTGGAAAAATTTACAGATTTGGGCAAAATGTAAGTAATATAATATCGGAAATGTTACATATTAATTTAAAACCATGTCAGGAGATTTATTTGTTAAACATAATTCCCAAGGAATATAAAGAAAATGATGTATATGTCCTGACTTATATTCTCACAGCAGCTAGAATTTTAATAGCGAAATATTGGAAACAAGAGAAGATACCAACGAGAAAGGAATTAGCTATGAAACTCTTGGAAGTGGCAGAAATGGACAAACTGAGTGTAATACTGCAAGGAAAAGATGATAAAATATTTCAGAAAAGATGGGCGAGGATATATAAATGGATAAAGGAAAAGAATAAACAATAGACTCACATATGTTATATGTATGTAAATATCAGTATATGTATGAATATACTCTGTAAAATAATAAATAAAACTTTTTTAAAAATCAATTGGACTCAATTACACAGTTATTAATAATGCTACAGAGCCGGCCCTGGGCCTGCCATGGCTGGGAGGGCGGGGTATAAATATAATTAATTAATTAATTAATAAGGTCAGGTTGTGGATCTGAAGGGTCAGTCACAAGTTCTCTCAGAGCTGTTCTGTCACGGGCAGTCCTTGAAAGAGCTCTCTCAGGCCCGCCTACCTCACAGGGCATCTGTTGTGGGGAGGGGGAGGGAAAGGGATTGTAAGCCGCTCTGAGACTCCTTCGGGTAGTGAAGGGCGGGGTATAAATCCAGTCTTCTCCTCCTTCCCCTCTGCCCCTCCCAGTCTCAGTCACCTTCTGATGTCTTGGTTGCTCTCTCCCCTGATGAGCCTTCTTCTTGGGTAGTGAAGTGAATCAGACTCAGGCAGCTGTTAACCAAGTAATTTCAACTTTATTAACAAGAACGATCCAACACAAAAAGCATGGGAGCTTAGAGCTCCTTTTAAACATCCTGGGCTGGGAAAGCCACGCCCAGTAAAACGGTAAGAACCAATCATATTTACAGGATAACAACCAATGGGATTTGTTCCCTCCAAGTATTCCGCTTTGCTTGGATTGGTCTGCTGTTGGAAGCAGCCAATAGGAATGTGCAGTTCAGGATACCATAGTCTCTATGAGCCTCAGACTGAAGCTCATCAGGCAAGTCCATAGTCCCATACATAACAGGTAGCAAGAAGTCACTCTCTCCTTTCTCTCCTCCCTTCCTCTGGCCCTCTTGAACTCTAAGCCAGATAGGCCGTCACTGGAATATTGTTCAGATCTAGAGCTTTCTGAGTATTAAGGTAAAGGTAAAGGTTCCCTTGCTTGAAAGCCAGTCGAATCTGACTCTAGGGTTGGGCGTCAACATGGCAAATGGGGTTCAATGTGGCCAAGTGCAAGGTGATGCACATTGGGGCCGGCATGACTAAACACCAAGGCGCACGGAACGCTGTTACCTTCCCACCGAAGTGGTACCTATTTATCTACTTGCAATTTCTTGCTTTCAAACTGCTAGGTTGGCAGGAGCTGGAACTAGAGATGGGAGCTCACTCAGTCATGCGGCACGCTTGGGTCTCGAACTGCCGAACTACCGACCTTCCACAGCCTGCAGTTCAGCGTCTTAACCACTTGAGCCACCGCAGCTCCTTCTGAGTACTACCACCTTGTTAAGTTTTCAATGCATATCCATATTGATGAACAAAGCCTTTTCCGTTTGAATTCCAGTCAGTCCGTGACTGTGCATCTCATTTGTATGGAAACCCACCCCTACCTAGGGGAGCAACAGCGATAGAGCACAGAAAATATGCTCTCATTCCAGCCATCTGGTGCAACCTTCTGTTCACAATCTTCTTTGACACTTGCTTTGTTTGAGAAACAAGTTTTTTATACCAGGCAAGTCAATGCATCTTCATACACTCGTATCGTCTTGTCACCTCAGGTCTTCTACCTAATGCTGAGACTGTCAGTTCCCCATATGAGAATCCCCGTGTCTTTGGCAAGAATGGTTTCTGAGACGGTGAGGGGATAAAATCAGTGGTGGGCCAAGAATCAAGATGCACCATCCATCGTGGAAGATTAAGGAGCATTGATCGGTACGGCACATCAGCTGTACAGACTCTTTCCAAAGTTGATAGCTGGTGGGAAATGTCATCAAGCTGCAGTTGACTTCTGGGGTTTTCAGGACAAGACTTGTTCAGAGGTGGTCGGTCATTACCTGCCTTTTGGACTTCCCTGGCTACAAGCATGGACGGCTTCAAAAGGGAATTAGATAAGCATATGTAGCAGAGGTCCATCAGTGGTTATTAGCCACAAGATATAGATAGGGGCTCTGGGGCAAGTGATGCTCTTGGTGCTTGGGGGGGACAACAGTGGGAGGGCTTCTAATGTCCTGGCCCCACTGGTGGACCTCCTGATGGCAATGGTACTTCTGGCCAGTGTGTGACATAGAGTGTTGGACTGGATGGGCCTTTGGCCTGATCCAACATTGGCGTCTTTTATGTTCTTATGTTCTTGGTGGCTTCCCATCCAAATACTAACCCAGGCCGACCCTGCTTAGCTTCTGATATCTGACAAGATTGGGTTAGCCTGGACCATCCAGGTCAGGGAAGAGATGAACACGTATGGTTTGCCATTGCCTACCTCTGTGTAGCAACCCTGGACTTCCTTGGTGGTCTCCTATCCAAATACTAACCAGAGCCTACCCAGCTTAGTTTCTGAGAAAACACCAGATTGTGCTACCCTGGGCTATCTAAGAACATAAGAGAAGCCAATGTTGGATCAGGCCAATGGCCCACCCAGTCCAACAGTCTGTTGCACAGTGGTCAAAAATACCAGGTGCCATCAGGAGGTCCATCAGTGGGGCCAGGACACTAAAAGCCATCCCTCTGTTCCCCTTCTAGTGCCAAGAATACAGATCATCGCTTGCCCCAGACTGAGAGTTCCCATCCATACCTTGTGGCTAATAGCCACTGATGGACCTCTGCTCCATATGTTTATCCAATTCCCTCTTGAAGCCATCCATGCTTATAGCCGCTGCCACCTCCTGTGGCAGTGAATTCCATGTGTGAAGAAGTACTTCCTTTTACCTGTTATAACCCGACTACCCAAAACTCAGGTGCCATCAGGAGGTCCACCAGTGGGGCCAGAACTCCAGAGGCCCTCCCACTCTTACACCCCAAGCACCAAGAATACAGAGCATCACTGCCCCAGCCATAAGAACATAAGAGAAGCCAATGTTGGATCAGGCCAATGGCCCATCCAGTCCAACACTCTGTTGCACAGTGGCCAAAAATACCAGGTGCCATCAGAAGGGCCAGCAGTGGGGCCAGGACGCTAGAAGCCCTCCCACTGTTCCCCCCCCCAAGCACCAAGAATACAGTGCATCACCTGCCCCAGACCGAGAGTTCCTATCCATACCTTGTGGCTAGTAGCCACTGATGGACCTCTGCTCCATATGTTTATCCAATTCCCTCTTGAAGCCGTCCATGCTTGTAGCCGCCGCCACCTCCTGTGGCAGTGAATTCCATGTGTTAATCATTCTAGGCCAGGGTTCCAATGTTGATGACAACTATATACTCAGGCAATGTCAAGTGCTTACACTGCGCTTTTGAGAATTTTCGGAGAATAAGCTGAGAGCCTCCCAGAGAACATTCGCCATCCATATGCACGAAGAAGAACTTTTCAGCACACATTTCTTCCAGCTTTTCCTGGAAGCTAATCTTGGAGCTGTGGGTTCCCCACTGCTAGGGCTTCTGTTCTCTCCCCCCCACCGCCCCCTGCAGTCTATTCTCACAGCAGAAAGTGGAGGCAAGTGAAGCCCTTGCAAACTAGCTGCGAATCGTTTTTGGCACAGATAACAGCCCGTTCGTCAGAGCACGTTACACAATGCCGCTCAAATTTCCCCGGAGATGTCGCTAAAAGAGACATCATTTGTATGCTGCAGAGGGAACACCAGCTCATCGGTATATGACAATATGGCTGAGAAATTAGCGACAATGAGTGTGTGCTGGTTCATGGGACGGGCACGTGTATCTGTGCGGTTCTGAGTTATTTTTACAGATGCCCATTCACCCCACTTATCCTTCCCCTTTTTGTCTAGAAAATAGATAGGGGACTCGTTGCCGTAATTCGTTTCTGTCTTTATGATGTGGTATTTGACCCACGTTAGGATCTGGAAGGCCCAAACTAGCCTGATCTCATCAGATCAGAGAACCTAAACAGGATCGGCCCTGGTGAGTACTTGGATGGGAGGCCACCAAGGAAGTCCAGGGTTGCTACGCAGAGGCAGGCAAGGGCAAACCACCTCTGCTCATCTGACCTTTATGGCCCAGGCGAGTCTGATCTCATCAGATCTCAGAAGCTAAGCAGGGTCGGCCCTGGTTAGTACTTGGATGGGAGGCCACCAAGGAAGTCCAGGGTTGCTACGCAGAGGCAGGCAATGGCTAACCAGCTCTGTTCATCTGTCAAAACCTGGATGGCCCAGGCTAGCCTGATCTCATTAGATCTCAGAAGCTAAGCAGGGTCGGCCCTGGTTAGTACTTGGATGGGAGGCCACCACGGAAGTCCAGGGTTGCTATGCAGAGGCAGGCAAGGGCAAACCACCTCTGCTCATCTGACCTTTATGGCCCAGGCAAGTCTGATCTCATCAGATCTCAGAAGCTAAGCAGGGTCGGCCCTGGTTAGTACTTGGATGGGAGGCCACCAAGGAAGTCCAGGGTTGCCAGGCAGAGGCAGGCAATGGCCAACCACCTCTGGTCATCTGCCCTGATCTGGATAGCCCAGGATACCCCATTCTCATCAGATCTCAGAAGCTAAGCAGGGTTGGCCCTGGATAGTACTTGGATGGGAGACCACCAAGGAAGTCCAGGGTTGCCAGGCAGAGGCAGGCAATGGCCAACCACCTCTGGTCATCTGCCCTGATCTGGATAGCCCAGGATACCCCATTCTCATCAGATCTCAGAAGCTAAGCAGGGTCGGCCCTGG
>NW_015177086.1:247282-253985 GCF_001447785.1 Gekko japonicus | reverse complement strand
TTAGTACTTGGATGGGAAACCACTGAGAAAAGTCAAGGGTTGCCATGCAGAGGCAGGCAATGGCTAACCAGCTCTGTTCATCTGCCCAAACCTGGATGGCCCAGGCTAGCCTGATCTCATCAGATCTCAGAAGCTAAGCAGGGTCAGTCCTGGTTAGGACTTGGATGGGAGACCACCACGGAAGTCCAGGGTTGCTACGCAGAGGCAGGCAATGGCTAACCAGCTCTGTTCATCTGCCCAAACCTGGATGGCCCAGACTAGCCTGATCTCATCAGATCTCAGAGGCTAAGCAGGGTCGGTCCTGGTTAGTACTTGGATGGGAGGCCACCAAGGAAGCCCACGGTTGCTACGTAGAGGCAGGCCATGGCAAAACCACCTCTGTTCGTCTCTTGCCCTGAAACTCCTACAAGGTCATCATGTCAGCTGTGACCTGACAGCACTTTTCAAAGATTTCACAGCAAATGGTTCAGGGGCTTACAGTATGACTATGGTTTCAGACGTTCAGCAAAATTCCATTCAACATTCTAACAGGAAATGTCACAGCTCAGTGACAGAGTATGTACATGGTATATAAAAGGTCCTAGGTTCAATCCCTGGCATCGCCAAAGAGTCTTCTGAAGCATCCGTTGGGCTGTCCTCTGCCACTGGGGAACAGTGATAATACTGTAGTACATCAGATAATGGTCTAGGACAGTAGGATTCAGAACCTATAAAGCCTTTGTATGTTTTTATATTTGTATATGAGGTATGAATGGGCCCTTATTCGTTATTTTAATTTGTGTTTAATAAATGTATATTTTTAGGTTTCATAATTAGATTTTAAGAGTTGGCCCTCTTCTATTCTTGACTAACCTTTATAGGTTCTGGATTCTAGGTTTTAGGTTCCGTCTTTCCCCCCCTTTTTTGTCCCTAGGACAGTAGAAGACAGCTTCATATACACCAATTCGGTGTTGTGGTTAGGAGCGCGGACTCTAATCCGGGAGAACCGGGCTTGATTCCCCACTCCTCCTCCACATGCAGCTGCTGGTGTGACCTGGGGTCAGTCACAAGTTCTTTCAGAGCTGTTCTCTCAAGGGCAGTCCTCGAAAGAGCTCTCTCAGCCCCATCGACCTCACAGGGTGTCTGTTGTGGGGAGGGGAAGGGAAAGGAGTTCTTCTTCTTCTTCTTCTTCTTCTTCTTCTTCTTCTTCTTCTTCTTCTTCTTCTTCTTCTTCTTCTTCTTCTTCTTCTTCTTCTTCTTCTTCTTCTTGTCAATTTCCTGCCAGTTGCCAACCTTGTGTTGCAACTCTATTTCCAGGTGGCCATGACCAAACTGTAGCATGACATAACCTCAGAGAGCCTTGGGAAGAGCATCTGCTCTGCATGCCAAGGGCCCCGAGTTCAGCCCCAGGATTTCCATTTCAAAGAATAAAGTAGCAGGTGATATGAAAAACCCGCACCGGGACCCTGGAGAGCTGCTGCCAGTCTGAGTAGACAACACTGACCTTCCTGGACCAAAGCGATCATTCGATATAAGCCAGTCCCATGAGCCTCACATAATGCTCCTGAACATAAATGCAATCAAGATACTGGGTGGCAGACCGCTGCCGTTCAATAAAGCTTCTTTTCGGGAGACGGGACGCTGGAATTGCGTGCGTTGAAGAAATCAACCTCAGTAGGTTAAGAGGAGTCCCAAAGGGCAGCAGGACAGGAAATCAATGAGATTTTATTGCTCCGCGGGGTTATAAAGGACTCCTAGGCACGGAACGTTTTTGTTGTTCAAACCACCACAGTTATGAAACCTTTCGTGATGTGCAGGGGGGGGGAATGAATGCAACAGAAAACCAAGGCTCAGGAGAACAAAATGCATTACGGCGTCCAATATTGTCTCGGGGACTTTGGCAGGAGGACTCAAAAGGGTGACCGAAGAATATCGCCGCCGGAAATTTGCTGATGCGCCAGGGGACGAGGTGGGATGGGTTTCACGCCCTCGCTTGTGAGAAAGGGATTGAGAGTGAAAGTGGGATGGATTGACGTTGAAGGAGTGCCAGGAAAGCAAAGGAGAATTAGGTTGGCTTTCTGGATGCTCATTTTAAGGAATGTGTCCTTTTACTGTGCAAGTCAGAGGAGGAGGAGGAGGAGGAGATTGGATATCTACCCCGTCCTTCACTCAGAGTCTCAGAGGATCTTACAATCTCCTTCCCTTCCTCTCCCCACAACAGACACCCTGTGAGGTGGGTGGGGCTGGATGAGAAAACTGCTCTTGAGAGAACAGCTCTGAGAGAACTGTGACTGACCCAAGGTCACCCAGCTGGCTTAGTGTGGAGGAGTGGGGAATCAAACCCAGTTCTCACAGATTAGAGTCCGCACACTGAACCACTGCACCAAACTGGGTTTGATTCCCCACTCCTCCACACTAAGCCAGCTGGGTGACCTTGGGTCAGTCACAGTTCTCTCAGAGCTGTTCAGAGCTCTCTCAGCCCCACCCACCTCACGGGGTGTCTGTTGTGGGGAGGGGAAGGGAAAGGAGTTTGTAAGCCGCTCTGAGACTCCGAATGAAGGGTGGGGTATCAATCCAATCTCCTCCTCCTCCTCCTCCTCTTCTTCTTCTCCAGGTTAGAGTCCGCCACTCTTAACTACTATGACAAACAGACAAGCCTGTGGATCAGACCAGGGTCCAGGACAGGTCTGCAGGATTTTGTCACCCCCCGCCCCAAAGATATGCCCATTACCTCCTGGGCATCTGCCATTGCCAGGAAAATCCAAGCCAAGATATTTGGTTGGATCTGGGGTGGCAGCTATGGTTGCCAACATCCAGGTGGGGCCTGGAGATCTCCAGGGACTATGATCTCCAGACACAGATGAACACATGTAAAGCTGCCTTCTACTGACTCCAACCATTGGTCCTTCAAGTTCGGTAGTGTCTGCTCAGAGTGGTACCGGCTCTTCTGGGTCTCAGGCAGAGATCTTTCCCATCCCCTACTGCCTTGTCCTTTTAACTGGAGATGCCGGGGACCTAACCTGGGACCTTCTGCATGCCAAGCAGATGCTCTACCACTGAGCTGTGACCCCATTTCATGGCTCTCCAGGGTTTCAGGCAGAGGTCTTTCCAGGGGTCGTTTCGTAGAAAAAGAGCTAGGGGAACTCATTGCTGGCCTTGCAGCTCCACTGCCGAGCCCCATGAGCGGCCCGGTGGGGGACCTGCAAGGCCGGCGGGAGTGCAAGGAAGCCCCGCGAAGGCCCTCCCTGGCCCCAGGCAGGCAGGGGTGGGGAGAGGCAGGGAGGAAGCAACTTACCCTCCCTCTTCTCCTGCCTCCTCCTAGCTGAATGAGGGCCAGAAGCGGGGCAGCCGGAAGTGGGGGGTGGGGCTTCATCATGTGCCCCGCCCCCCGTGCCTCACCCGGGGGAACTGCGATCCCCCGCGATCCCCCCCGAAATGACCTCTGGGTCTTTCCCATCCCCTACTGCCTGGTCCTTTTCACTGGAGATGCCGGGGATTGAACCTGGGACCTTCTGCATGCCAAGCAGATGCTCTACCACTGAGCTATGACCCCACTTCATGGCTTTCCAGGGTCTCAAGCTGAGGTCTTTCCCATCTCCTACTGCCTGGTCCTTTTAACTGGAGGTGCCGGGAACTGAACCTGGGACCTTCTGCATGCCAAGCAGAGGGTCTTCCACTGAGCCACAGCCCCTCCCCACAACTCTCCAGGGTCTCAGGTGGAGGTCTTTCCCATCACCTACTGCCTAGTTCTTTTAACAGGAGATGCTGGAGACTGAACCTGGGACCTTCTGCGTGCCAAGCAGAGGCTCTACCACTGAGCCACAGCCCCTCCTTACGACTCTCCAGGGTCTCAGGCCCCTTCTAGAACTAGGCTTGGCAATCCCTAGTTGGGGGCAGGGTATCCCCTGGTTTGGAGGCTCTTCCCCCACTACAGGGTTATTAGAAAGCGGGGAGGGGATGTCCTCTGGGTACTCCATTATACCCTATGGAGACCAGTCCCCATAGGATATAACAGAGAATCTATCTGTGAATATCTGGGGCTCTGGGGGGCTCTTCTTTGAGGTAGAAGCACCAGGTTTTCAGCATAGTATCTGGTGCATCTCCTCAAAAAACAAAACAAAAACCTAAGTTCCAAAAGGATCGGGCCAGGGGGTCCAATTCTATCAGCCCCAAAAGAAGGTGCCCCGATCCTCCATCATTTCCAATGGAGGGAAGGCATTTAAAAGAATGTGGTCCTTTTTAATGTGACAGCCAGGACTCCCTTTGGAGTTCAATCATGCTTCTTTCCTCCCCTCTCCTGGAGGCTCCTGGAAAGTGCCCCGCTGGCTTGTCTACCTCACTTGGCAACCCTACCTAGAACCGTTCTCAGGGCTATTTTTGGGCAGGAACGCACAGGAACGGAGTTCCGGCTGGCTCCTGAGTTGGCCACACCCAGCAGGAACTCATTAGCATAATAGGCCACTCCCAACAGCAGAGACTCATTAGGATTGGCTACATTAGGGGTGTGTGGCCTAACATGCAAAGGAGTTCCTGCTCCAAAAAAAGGCCCTGGGTTTGGACAACAAACAAGGTAAACAGAATAACAAGCAAAAGATGGGTGTGGCTGGATGACCACACTTCTGGTAACATGGGGGTGCGGCCTAATGTGCTAATGAGCTGTGCTGTCAGGGGTGTGGCAAATATGCTAATGAGTTTCTGCTGTTGGGTGTGACCTATTATGCTAATGAGTTCCTTCTGGGCTTTTTCTACAAAAAGAGCCCTGGCCGTTCTTGTACAGTTCTCCATCCGCTTGTTTTCTTTGAGCATCAGGTTCCGTAGGCTTCATTTGACGCTGCTCGGCACTGATCGCGCGCACCTTGGGAATGCTAGATATTAATAGGATGATTCACCTAAGTGCCCTGTGTTGTTATGGCATTTTCAATTTCCAGGTTGCCTCTTAGTAGAGGGATGGTAGCAGAACCCTAACACCTAATCTATGTTTTTTTAATCCTGAACACAACATCGAGAGGTGCGTTTCTTCCATTG
The DNA here is from genome assembly GCF_001447785.1 of Gekko japonicus. NCBI lineage: Eukaryota > Metazoa > Chordata > Lepidosauria > Squamata > Gekkonidae > Gekko > Gekko japonicus. The sequence goes on along the minus strand of NW_015177086.1, from coordinate 248,981 downwards.
CGGGGGCTAATATCACCCCTTATTATACCTGACATTTGAGACGAGTACATTATATTTTAAGGGCAAGTACCCACTCTTTACTTGAACGAAACCAGACGTGGGTGTATTTACGGTATATACAAACGCGGATAAGTGCCACCCCGACACAGTTCATTATCGCACATCATTTAGCCTTCTTTAGGAAATACACAGAATCACAGGCATCGAGGGCCACAAAGGGAAATTATGATTACAGAACATTCCAAGAAGGCACCTGTGCTATCACTGCGCCTTCCCTGAGAGATGAGGCGCTTCGGGGAGCTCTTAGGATTCAGCTGTTTTGGGGAGGAGACGTGAGAAATCTCCAGATCCAGGCTGGGTGATGCAGAGCGGTCCTAAAATGAGCAAATCCCTCTCTCTGTATTTAGTGGGATTTCTTTCCTGGGATGTGAGTTGAGGATAGGGTTGAACATAAGAACATAAGAGACGCCAATGTTGGATCAGGCCAAAGGCCCATCCAGTCCAACACTCTGTGTCACACAGTGGCCAGAAATACCAGTGCCATCAGGAGGTCCAGCAGTGGGGCCAGGACATTAGAAGCCCTCCCACTGTTGACCCCCCCCCAAGCACCAAGAAGACAGAGCATCACTTGCCCCAGAGCCCCTAGCTATACCTTGTGGCTAATAGCCACTGATGGACCTCTGCTCCATATGCTTATCTAATTCCCTTTTGAAGCTGTCCATGCTTGTAGCACCCACCACTTCCTGTGGCAGTGAATTCCATGTGTTAATCACTCTTTGGGTGAAGAAGTACTTCCTTTTATCCGTTCTAACCTGACCGCTCTGCAGTTTCATGGAGTGCCCACGAGTTCTTGTATTGTGAGAAAGGGAGAAAAGTACCTCTTTCTTTACCTGCTCTTTCCCATGCATAATCTTATAAACCTCGATCATGTCACCCCTCAGTCGTCTTTTCTCCAAGCTAAAGAGCCCTAAGCGCTTTAACCTTTCCTCATAGGGAAAGTGTTCCAACCCTTTTATCATTCGAGTTGCCCTTTTCTGCACTTTCCCCAAAGCTATAATATCCTTTTTAAGGTGTGGTGCCCAGAACTGCACACAGTATTCCAAATGAGGTCTCACCATTGATTTATCTAGGGGCACTATGATATTGGCTGATCTGTTTTCAATACCCTTCCTAATAATCCCCAGCATAGCATTGGCCTTCTTTATTGCAGTCACACACTGTCAGAATAGGTATCTCCTGGAATTGCAGCTCCTCTCCAGAGTACAGGGATCGGTTCCCCCTGGAGAAAATGGAAGCTTTCGAGGGTGGGCTCTGTGGCACTGTACCCCACTCCTCCTGACCCCTGGCTCCATCTCCCAACCAGGAGTTTTCCAACCTGGATCTGGAAACCCTACCCCTCATCTGCCAACCCCACCAGTGGCCAGGGGGGACCTCGCAACCCTAGCTTTGGATGGCAGCCTTACCCCATATAGATTGTTCATTAGTACTATTCCCTGTGCTGTTGACGACAACACGAAACATCTTCCAATGTGCAATGATAAGGAGGAGGAGGAAGAGATTGGCTTTATACCCCGCCCTTCACTACCCAAAGGAGTCTCAGAGCAGCTCACAAACTCCTTTCCCTTCCCCTTCCCACAACAGACACCCTGTGAGGTAGATGAGGCTGAGAGAGCTCTGACAGAAACTGCTCTTTTTCAAG
>NW_015177086.1:246681-247236 GCF_001447785.1 Gekko japonicus | reverse complement strand
GAAGAAGAGATTGGCTTTATACCCCGCCCTTCACTACCCAAAGGAGTCTCAGAGCAGCCTACAAACTCCTTTCCCTTCCCCTCCCCACAACAGACACCCTGTGAGGTGGGTGGGTCTGAGAGAGCTCTGAGAGAACTGCGAAGAAGAAGAAGAAGAAGAAGAAGAAGAAGAAGAAGAAGAAGAAGAAGAAGAAGAAGAAGAAGAGATTGGCTTTATACCCCGCCCTTCACTACCCAAAGGAGTCTCAGAGCAGCCTACAAACTCCTTTCCCTTCCCCTCCCCACTACAGACACCCTGTGAGGTGGGTGGGTCTGAGAGAGCTCTTCACAGAAACTGCAAAGAAGAAGAAGAAGAAGAAGAAGAAGAAGAAGAAGAAGAAGAAGAAGAAGAAGAAGAAGAAGAAGAAGAAGAAGAAGAAGAAGAAGAAGAAGAGATTGGCTTTATACCCCCAGAAACTGCAAAGAAGAAGAAGAAGAAGAAGAAGAAGAAGAAGAAGAAGAAGAAGAAGAGATTGGATTTATACCCCGCCCTTCACTACCCAAAGGAGTCTCAGAG
>NW_015177086.1:246460-246615 GCF_001447785.1 Gekko japonicus | reverse complement strand
ATACCCCGCCCTTCACTACCCAAAGGAGTCTCAGAGCAGCCTACAAACTCCTATCCCTTCCCCTCCCCACTACAGACACCCTGTGAGGTGGGTGAGTCTAAGAGAGCTCTGAGAGAACTGAGAAGAAGAAGAAGAAGAAGAAGAAGAAGAAGAAG
>NW_015177086.1:246155-246285 GCF_001447785.1 Gekko japonicus | reverse complement strand
CCCCGCCCCTCCCTACCCAAAGGAGTCTCAGAGCAGCCTACAGACTCCTTTCCCTTTCCCTCCCCACTACAGACACCCTGTGAGGTGGGTGGGTCTAAGAGAGCTCTGAGAGAACTGCGAAGAAGAAGAA
>NW_015177086.1:238231-245009 GCF_001447785.1 Gekko japonicus | reverse complement strand
TGCGAAGAAGAAGAAGAAGAAGAAGAAGAAGAAGAAGAAGAAGAAGAAGAAGAAGAAGAAGAAGAAGAAGAAGAAGAAGAAGAAGAAGAAGAAGAAGAAGAAAAAGAAGAAATTGGCTTTATACCCCGCCCTTCACTACCCAAAGGAGTCTCAGAGCAGCCTACGAACTCCTTTCCCTTCCCCTCCCCACAACAGACACCCTGTGAGGTAAAAGAAGAAGAACAGATTGGAGCTATACCCCGCCCTTCACTGCCCAAAGGAGTCTCAGAGCAGCCTACAAACTCCTTTCCCTTCCCCTCCCTACAACAGACACCCTCTTGTTCCCTCTAAGCTGTGGAGTCTTGTGAGCAAAAATTCTGCTTTGTGAGTTACTGGCTTTAAAGTTGTGAGCCAGCCCCTCCCCTACCATTTTTATGAATCAAATGAGAAATCTGATGTTTCTGTTGCTGTGTTGATTTTCTAAATCCATTTCCCAATCATAACCACCTTTTTTAAAAAAACAAGAACCCTGCTGAAGTGGCCGTTCTGTGTCTCGAGTGCACCACACCTGTTTTCGCTGTTTGTTTAAATGTTGGCCAAACCACGATGAGCTTTGTTTTAGATGCTTGTTTCCTTACCAATGAAGCTTTGATTATGTATTTGTATTAATCTGACATTAAATAAAATTTAAAAAAAGTTGTGAGCCAGCAATTTGGCTACTGCATTAATCAGTTTGCTCTGGAGCCCTCCTTCCTTAGCTAAGACAAAACTGCGTGAGCCGGAGGCTAAAAAACTGTGAGCTAGCTCACACTAACTCAGCTTAGAGGGAACACTGCCTGTGAGGTGGGTGGGGCTGAGAGAACTCTTGACAGAAACGGCTCTTTTTCAAGAACAGCTGTGCCAGAACTAAGGCTTGCCCAAGGTCATCCAGCCAGGTGCAAGTGGAGGAGTGGGGAATCAAACCCGGTTCTCCCAAATTAGAGTCTGCACACTTAACCACTACACCAAACTGGCTCTCTTTGCTGTTGTTGTTCAGTTGCACAGTCAAGTACGATTCTTCGCGACCCTACGGACCACATCACGCCAGGCCCTCCTGTCTTCCACCGTCCTCTGGAGTTTGCTCAATTTCATGTTCGTTGCATCGACCATCTCATCCTTTGCCGTCCCCTTCTTCTTTGACCTTCAATCTTTCCCAGCATCAGGGTCTTCTCCAGTGAGTGCTCCCTTCTCATTGGGTGGCCAAAGTATTTGAGCTTCAGTTTCATTATCTAGCCTTCCAGGGAACAGTCAGGGTTGATTTCTTTTAGGATGGACTGATTTGATCTCCTTGCAGTCCAAGGGACTCTCAAGAGTTATATTTGTAAAGCACTCTTAATTCAGACCAGTTGCTGAGAAATTCATCCAATGACCAAAGCCTCTCTAGCTTCAGGAACCCTATCTGAATGAATGTTAATGGTCCACTTTTTAAATTTAGTTGTCACTAGTTATAAAAACGTTCCGTGTGCCTTGGTGTTTAGTAATGCCAGCCACATGCCCATAGAAATGTCTTCGGACAGTGGTGGCTCTTCAGCTTTGAAACGGAGGTGAGCACCGAAACCCTAGCGTCGGATTTGACTGGCTTTAAAGCAAGGGAACCTTTACCTTTACCTTATAAAAAAAACACTCTGTAGGTTTAGTGGTTAATATGTTAAGACTGATGGCTTAATCCACTATAATTGTATAAATGTAACATTATTTCAATGTACTTAATAAAAATTTAGGGTTTTTTTGTTTTTTTTAAGTCTTCCTCCAGAACAATATTTCAAAAGCATCTCTTCTTTGACGCTCGGCCTTCCTTATGGTCCAACTCTCGCGGCCATACATTACTACAGGGATAGCCCAGCACAATTGAATGCAGGAAACCATAGAGCCGAATTAAAATTTAGACCTTATGGTCTGTTGTGAAAATTATTGAGCTTTGGGGCTGCTGTACTTACGGAGGCAGTCCATAATGGCGGGAATCTGCTCAGAAGACAACTATAATATACAGAATCAGTGGGTTAAAGAATTTGATGAGCTTTGGGACACCTGACAGACTGGACCAGCGTTCCCTCTAAGTTGAGTTTGTGTGAGCTAACTCACAGTTTTTTAGCCTCCGGCTCCCACATTTTTGTCTTAGCTCAGGAAGGGATGGCTCCTGAGCAGTGTTCCCTCTAAGCTGAGTTAGTGTGAGCTAGCTCACAGTTTTTTAGTCTCTGGCTCACACATTTTTGTCTTAGCTCAGGCAGGATGGCTCCAGAGCCAACTAATTTGTGCAGTAGCCAAATCACTTGCTCACAACTTGAATGCCAGGAGCTCACAAAGTAGAATTTTTGCTCACAAGACTCCACAGCTTAGAGGAAGCACTGCTCCAGAGCAAACAAATTGATGCAGCAGCCAAATCGCTTGCTCATCACTTTAACGCCAGGAGCTCACAAAGTAGAATTTTTGCTCACAGGACTCCACAGCTTAGAGGGAGCATTGTCGGGGACCTGAAGAAGCTCAGGGAAACAAGTACCAACTGGGGTCCGACATCATGGGACTGTATATTTATATATTGCCTTAATGCGCTGATTTAATATGAATGAATTATTGTCCACAAATTAGACAATTTTTGTAAGCCTTGTATAAACAGCTTTTTTCCCCCTTTAAGAGTAATTGGAAGACTAGTTTTTACTCTTGAGTAAAATATTTAAAATACGTAGGAGCTGCGGTGGCTCAAGTGGTTAAGACGCTGAACTGCAGGCTGTGGAAGGTCAGTAGTTCAGCAGTTCGAGACCCGGGGTGCCACATGACAGAGTGAGCTCCCGTCTCTAGTTCCAGCTCCTGCCAACCTAGCAGTTCGAAAGCAAGAAATTGCAAGTAGATAAATAATAGTAATAATAGATAAATAGTCAGTAGTTTTACTGGTAGTCCGTTACTAAAGAACGAGTATACCTCTTGTGTCAGGAATGGCCAGCAGTATGATGGCCACAAACCTATAGTGTAATCAGACTCCCCCCTGTAAGCCAAAGCTAATGAGTATATTTCAGCATGCAGGCTGAAGCTAGCAAGCAAGCGGCTGAGCGCATAAGCCGTTAAGGTTCCCAGGCCGGTTAATTTGCATCTGGGAGAAATAACAAGGTCAGGCCAAAGTTAGCAGCCAGAAGCTCGACAGGGGCCCCGGTCACACAGGCCGGATATCGCAGGGGGGAGGCGTGGCTAATTGCCCCGGAGGAAACTAACGCGCCGCCACCTGAGCACACGTCCCGGTTGAGGTCCCGTGGTTCGGGGGAAATGCCAATCAGACGGGTATCCTACAGCGTGGCGCAGAAGCCACACTGTGGGATCGCACTAGCAATCGCTCTTTGTGTGCATGCGGTGTTGGACACTGTTGCGCAACCTGCGGAGACAAACAGCGGCGGGCGCTGGATGCCACGTAAGTCCACCGGGAACGCGATCAGACGCCCACCCTTGGCCCACGGTTTCAGGAAACTAGTACCTCATAGGTACTAATTTTTAACTCTGCGCCTTTGGCGGGGAGCCACGGGTTCACCACGGGTTCACCACGGGAGCACTGCGCTTCCCAGATGTTGGGGTGAGATCACGCCCAGAAAATCCATGGGACTCCCATGCCTCTCCTGCGGCAACTTTGCCGTGTGACCGGCCTATATGATGAGCTGAGAACGAAGAGGACGAGGTGCTTTCCAACTCTATGACATTCCAACTCTATGACAGGGCTACTTGACACCTCCCCAAACCCCACCCTCCCTCGGCTCCATCCCCAAATCTCCAGGAATGTCCAAATCCAGAGCTGGCGACCCTAACAAAAGCTATTGAGGAAGAATCAGCATGGGTTCTGTAAGGGAAGATCTTGTCACACTAACCTTTTAGAGTTCTTTGAGGGGGTGAATAAGCATGTGGACAAAGGAGACCCAGGAGATGTTGTTTACCGAGACTTCCAAGAAGCTTTTGATAAAGTCCCTCATCAAAGGCTCCTAAGATAAACTCGGCAGTCATGGGATAAGAGGGCAAGTCCTCTTGTGGATTAAAAACGGGTTAATTAACAGGAAACAAAGAGCAAGTATAAATAGGCAGTTTTCACAGTGGAAAATGGCAAGCGGTGGAGTACCGCATGGCTTGGTGCTCGGTCCGCTGCTTTTTAACTTGTTCATTAATGTTTTGGAGTTGGGATTGAGCAGTGAAGTGGCTACATTTGCGGATGACACTAGGGGACATTTCCGCATTAGGGACTTGCCTCTAGCTTCCTTTGAGTCAAAGCTCGTTCGTTTCGGGTCCGATGTACGGGTTCCGCATTAATGTATTATCTTTGCGGCTTCTTTTCTCTAGCTCCGCTTCTGGAGTCCCGCAGTTCCGCAGTTCCGCTGTTCGTATGTGTTGCGGCCGCTCCCCCCTTGCCGTTAGTCATTCTGTGACCTCCCTTTGCATTTTTTCCTTTTTAAAAAAAGTGCAAGCGTGGTTCCGTTACAACGCACCCTGGTGGTTTTAAGACCATTCTATCATCTCCTGTGAGAGAATCTCTGTCACGTCACCCTCCCATGTGCGATGGCAGCCAAGTGACTGGTCTCCAGACTTACCACTGGTGTGTTTTAAAAAAAAGCCCTAAAAACCCTTGCTCACGATGTGGAATCTCCCTTTTTATTTATTATTTATTCATCTAATTTGCACCAAGGCAGGCTCAGAGCGGCTTACAGACAGTATGTTAAAGCACCATATTTAAATAAAATCACAACAATACAGAATAAAACATATAAAGTGCTTGGATAATTCATAGCCGATGGTGGCGTTCGCAGCATCCATGTGATCAACTACCACTGTAGTCTGGGTTTTGTCAGACTATTGATCATGTTCTTGAGTTGGTGCTGGTACTGGGTTCAGGGCCTAGTTTTTGGAAGGGCGGCACCCTCATCGAAAGCCTGGTGGAAGACCTCTGTTCTACAGGACCTGCGGAACTGGAAACGGTCCCGCAGGGCCCTGATGTCATCCAGTGGCTCATTCCGCCAGGTTGGGGCCGCCACTGAGAAGGCCCTGGCCCTCATCACAGCTAGCCTGACTTCTTTTGGGCCTGGAAGGGCCAACCGGTTTTTGGACCCCCATCTTAGTGCCCTCTGGGGAACATGTGGGGAAAGGCGGTCCCTTAGGTAGATAGGTCCCTGACCATATAGAACTTTAAAGGTAAGAACCAGCACCTTGAACCAAATTCAGTATGCTACAGGCAGCCAGTGCAGTGCTTTTAGGGCAGGCTGGATGTGCTCCCGCATAGGGAGACACAACAACAACAACAAAAACAACAACAACAAGAAGAAGATTGGATTTATACCCCACCCTTCACTTGAAGTCTCAGAGCGGCTGACAAACTCCTTTCCCTTCCCCTCCCCACAACAGACACCCTGTGAGGTGGGTGGGGCTGAGAGAGCTCTGGCAGAAACTGCTCTTTTTCAAGGACAGCTGTGCCAGAGCTTGTGACCAATGTTCCCTCTAAGCTGTGGAGTCTTGCGAGCAAAAATTCTACTTTGTGAGCTACCAGCATTAAAGTGGTGAGCAAGCAATTTGGCTGCTGCATAAATTAGTTTGCTTTGCAGCCGTCCTTCCTCAGCTAAGACAAACATGTGTGAGCCGGAGGCTAAAAAACTGTGAGCCAGCTCACACTAACTCAGCTTAGAGGGAACACTGCTTGTGACTGACCCAAGGACACATCAGCAGGTGCAAGTGGAGGAGTGGGGAATCAAATCCGGTTCTCCCAGATTAGAGTCCGCACACCAAACGACTACACAACAGCCTGGCCGCCGCATTCTTCACCAGCTGCAGCTTCCGGATTTGGGACAAGGGCAGCCCCATGTAGAGGGTGTTACAGTAGTACAATCTCAAGGTGACCATTGCATGGATCACTGTTGCCAGATCATTGTGTCCCAGGAAGGGAACCAGCTGCCTAATCAGCTGCGGGTGGTAGAAGGCTGACTTCGCAGTGGCTGCTACCTGGGCCTCCATCGTTAAGGCGGCATCCAGGAGCACTCCCAAGCACAGCACCATTAGTTCTTCAGGGTGGTGAAAACCAGGGAGGACATTGAGGGGCTCCAAAGGGATCTGTGGAGGCTGGGCGAGTGGGCATCGACGTGGCAAATGAGGTTTAACGTGCGCAAGTGCAAAGAAATGCGCATTGGAGCCCAAAATCCTAACTGTAAATATATGTCCATGGGGTTCTTGAGGCATGGAGGAAGCGTCAAACTTGGCTGGAGGAAGTGGAATCAGGCCCATAGCTACAGTGGGGCATCGCGGGGCCTGGCCCCCTGACTCTCCACCAAGGCCCCCCTGACTTCTCATCCAGCCCAGGAGCTCCCTTGGGGGGGGTGTACAGGGGCGTGTGCGGGGTGCCCTCTGACTTATGTAAAGGACCCCCAAATTAAAAAAAAATCCTGGCTATGGGCCTGAGTGGAAGGCAACATGGCACCCCTTTCATCACCCCCCCCCAAGTTCCAAAATACAAGTCCTGCAATAGAGAGCCAGTTTGGTGTAGTGGTTAAGTGTGCGGACTCTAATCTGGGAGAACCGGGTTTGATTCCCCACTCCTCCACTCGCACCTGGCTGGATGACCTTGGGCAAGCCGTAGTTCTGCCAGAGCTGTTCTCTCAAGAGCAGTCCTCGAAAGAGCTCTCTCAGCCCCTGCCTACCTCTCAGGGTGTCTGTTGTGGGGAGGCGAAGGGAAAGGGGTTTGTAAGCTGCTCTGAGACTCCGAGTGAGGGGAGGGGTATAAATCCAATCTCTTCTCCTCCTCCTCCTCCTC